>NW_026606655.1:512500-522500 GCF_029890125.1 Rhinichthys klamathensis goyatoka | reverse complement strand
CATTCACGATGTGTCAGATTATAGACTTCTTTATTGTCATTGTAACAAAATTTCCACATTCCCAAAGGCTCGATCCTTTTAAAAATAGAATGAGAGCAACAGAATGTGATCATTTAAATCCAAATATATAAACCAAACAAAAATTAGGATAAAAATCAAGATAGAATTCAAGATAAAAACTGCTGTGTTCATTTAAGAAGTAGATGCATAAATAAATAATCCAAGTAAATAAGTGACAATAATAATTTTATTTATAGAAACTAGGAGTGGCAATATACACTCACCTAAAGGATTATTAGGAACACCATACTAATACTGTGTTTGACCCCATTTTGCCTTCAGAACTGCCTTAATTCTACGTGGCATTGATTCAACAAGGTGCTGAAAGCATTCTTTAGAAATGTTGGCCCATATTGATAGGATAGAATCTTGCAGTTGATGGAGATTTGTGGGATGCACATCCAGGGCACGAAGCTCCCGTTCCACCACATCCCAAAGATGCTCTATTGGGTTGAGATCTGGTGACTGTGGGGGCCATTTTAGTACAGTGAACTCATTGTCATGTTCAAGAAACCAATTTGAAATGATTCGAGCTTTGTGACATGGTGCATTATCCTGCTGGAAGTAGCCATCAGAGGATGGGTACATGGTAAACCATAAAGGGATGGACATGGTCAGAAACAATGCTCAGGTAGGCCGTGGCATTTAAACGATGCCCAATTGGCACTAAGGGGCCTAAAGTGTGCCAAGAAAACATCCCCCACACCATTACACCACCACCACCAGCCTGCACAGTGGTAACAAGGCATGATGGATCCATGTTCTCATTCTGTTTACGCCAAATTCTGACTCTAACATCTGAATGTCTCAACAGAAATCGAGACTCATCAGACCAGGCAACATTTCTCCAGTCTTCAACTGTCCAATTTTGGTGAGCTCTTGCAAATTGTAGCCTCTTTTTCCTATTTGTAGTGGAGATGAGTGGTACCCGGTGGGGTCTTCTGCTGTTGTAGCCCATCCGCCTCAAGGTTGTGCGTGTTGTGGCTTCACAAATGCTTTGCTGCATACCTCGGTTGTAACGAGTGGTTATTTCAGTCAAAGTTGCTCTTCTATCAGCTTAAATCAGTCGGCCCATTCTCCTCTGACCTCTGGCATCAACAAGGCATTTTCGCCCACAGGACTGCCGCATACTGGATGTTTTTCCCTTTTCACACCATTCTTTGTAAACCCTAGAAATGGTTGTGCGTGAAAATCCCAGTAACTGAGCAGATTGTGAAATACTCAGACCGGCCCGTCTGGCACCAACAACCATGCCACGCTCAAAATGGCTTAAATCACCTTTCTTTCCCATTCTGACATTCAGTTTGGAGTTCAGGAGATTGTCTTGACCAGGACCACACCCCTAAATGCATTGAAGCAACTGCCATGTGATTGGTTGATTAGATAATTGCATTAATGAGAAATTGAACAGGTGTTCCTAATAATCCTTTAGGAGTGTTTTAAACTAATTATAAACAACTAAAATTTCTGTAGCTCCAGAAGTGAATGTTCTTCAATGTTCACTCTTTAAGACCAATGAATTTACATTTGCATAGACTTTTCTAGTTGTCTGAGGTTGTTTTGTTACAATATATTAAAGTAATAACATTATATATATATATATATATATTTAAAATTCTGTAGTTTCGTAAGTTTCAATAAGTGAATCGTCTTCTGGGTTTACAATATTGATGACTAATGAACTTGCATGACTTTTCTAGTAGTTTGTGATAGTTTTGATTATTATTATCAATATTATTATTTACTCATAAATAGCAATTTCTCAGCCATTTCTACCTGAAAATATATTTTATATTAAGCTTAACATAACTAGAAAAAAATATATTCATTATATACATTTCTATTACATTTCCAGGTCTAGAAATCTCCCTTTTAAAACTCCCACCACTGTACTGAATCACTGCACTGTATCACTGAAATGAACCACTTTACCAAATCACTGTGCTGAATCACTGCACTGTATCACTGAACTGAATCACTGTACTGAACCATTGTAACAAATCACTGTACTGTATCACTGCTCTGAATCACTGTACTGAATCACTGCTCTGAATCACTGCTCTGAATCACTGCTCTGAATCACTGTACTGAATCACTGCTCTGAATCACTGTACTGAATCACTGCACTGTATCACTGAAATGAACCACTTTACCAAATCACTGTGCTGAATCACTGCACTGTATCACTGAACTGAATCACTGTACTGAACCATTGTAACAAATCACTGTACTGTATCACTGCTCTGAATCACTGTACTGTATCACTGCTCTGAATCACTGTACTGAATCACTGCTCTGAATCACTGTACTGTATCACTGCTCTGAATCACTGTACTGAATCACTGCTCTGAATCACTGTACTGAATCACTGCTCTGAATCACTGTACTGAATCACTGCACTGTATCACTGAAATGAACCACTTTACCAAATCACTGTGCTGAATCACTGCACTGTATCACTGAACTGAATCACTGTACTGAACCATTGTAACAAATCACTGTACTGTATCACTGCTCTGAATCACTGTACTGTATCACTGCTCTGAATCACTGTACTGAATCACTGTACTGTATCACTGTACTGTATCACTGCTCTGAATCACTGTTCTGAATCACAGAACTGAATTACTGTACTGAATCACTGTACTGAATCACTGTACTGAACCATTGTAACAAATCACTGTACTGTATCACTCTACTGAATCACTGTTCTGAATCACTGTACTGAATCACTGTACTGAATCACTGTTCTGGATCACAGAACTGAATTACTGTACTGTATCACTGTACTGAACCACTGTACTGAATCACTGTTCTGGATCACAGAACTGAATTACTGTACTGTATCACTGTACTGAACCACTGTACTGAATCACTGCACTGTATCACAGCACTGTATTACTGTACTGAATCACTGTACTGTATCACAGCACTGTATTACTGTACTGAATCACTGTACTGTATCACTGTACTGAATCACTGTTCTGAATCACTGTACTGAATCACTGTACTGAATCACAGAACTGAATTACTGTACTTGAACCACTGTACTGAATCACTGTACTGAATCACAGAACTGAATCACAGGACTGTATCACTGTACTGAATCACTGCACTGTATCACTGCTCTGAATCACTGTACCGAATCACTGAACCACTGTACTGAATCACTGTACTGATCCAATGTACTTTATTACTTTACTGAATCACTTTACCGAATCACTGTACTGAATCACTGTACTGTATCACTGTACTGATCCAATGTACTGTATCACTGTACTGAATCACTGTACTGAATCACTGCACCGAATCACTGTACCGTATCACTGTAATGAACCACTTTACTTTAGTACGGTACTTTGTAATGGCACCGAACCACTGTACTTTA
Organism: Rhinichthys klamathensis goyatoka; assembly: GCF_029890125.1. Lineage (NCBI taxonomy): Eukaryota > Metazoa > Chordata > Actinopteri > Cypriniformes > Leuciscidae > Rhinichthys > Rhinichthys klamathensis. The sequence continues at coordinate 519,052 of NW_026606655.1, read as the reverse complement.
TTACGGTACTTTCTCATGGCACTGAACCACTGTACTTTATTACGGTACTGAATCACTGTACTGTGTCACTGCACTGTATCACTGTAATGAACTGTACTTTATTACTGTACTGTATCAGTGCACTGTGACTGTACAGAATCACTGTAGTTTATTACTCTTCTGAATCAATTTGCTTTATTACTATACTGAATCACTGTACTGAATCACTGTACTGAATCACTGAAAACAAAAATTGGTGTAGAAACAATTTTCCCTTTAGAACACTAAAAGACTGAAATAGTATTTTCTTGTAAAATGTACTCTTATAAAAGTCAGTTTTATTCACAGTACACCTTCGAAAATTTATTTTTACAGTGTAGTCTTTCACTTTTTTTAAAACAAAACAAAAAAATCAGCAGCATTTTTTGACAGGACAGTAATACAGCAAAATAAATTCAAGGTTCAAACAAAATTTTTTTTTGATCTGATTATTTGATTCTTCATAAAGCTTCACGATCACTTTGATGTTTCACTGCATGATTAAACGTCTTTTTCTACTTCAGCAGTGTAAAAGATTAATAGTGTGTGTTTTTAGGAGTTGTTTATGGACGCCATTTGGCTGCAAAAAAAAAAAAGAAGATTTTCCTGCTCAGTGTTTCTGAGAACGGACATGATGTGTGTCAGCAAGGCTGTGATATCTTCAGCGCACAGGTGTGTGAAGCAGCCGTCTCTCTGTGGGACGTGGACTGGCTGCTGCTTATTCTCTCAGTGTAAGATTGTAATGAGTTTAATCTGTGGTGAGTGTCCCGCTGCTCACACACACCTCTGAGGGACGGGCTCTCGGCGGCCCTCGCGATCACATGCAGATTTAATAGCAGAGCCTCAGTAATCAGCCTCTAATGGGGCAAATCCTATTATGAGAGAGGAGGAGCAGAGAGAGAGAGAGAGAGAGAGAGAGAGAGAGAGAGAGAGCCTGCTGCTCACACACACAGATTAAGACACCTGAGACACACACACACACACAGACAGAGAGAGAGAGAGAGACAGAGAGTATATCTGAGAGTATGTGTGTGTGTGTGTGTGTGTGTATATGCTTTTAAATATGAACTTAAATGTGTAATAAATATATAATTCAACATACAACAATTTTATGATATTAAATTATATAAAAATATATATAATAAAACTTAATGGTACATACACTACCGTTCAAAAGTTTGGGGTCAGTAAGAATTTTATTTTTATTTTTTGGAGGAAAGAAGTCAATACTTAATTTGATCGAAAGTGACAGTAAAGACATTTATAATGTTACAAAAGATTCTATTTCAAACAAATGCTGTTCTTTTGAACTTCCTATTCATCAAAGAATCCAAAAAAAAAAAAAAAACTGTACAACTGACAGACCAACAACCGTTTCAACATTGATAATAATAATAAATGTTTCTTGAGCATCAAATCCTCATATTATACTGATTTGTGAAGGATCATTTGACACTGAAGACACTGACACTGGTGATGCTGAAAATTCAGCTTTGATCACAGGAATAAATTACACTTTACTATATATTCACACAGAAAACAGCTGATTTACACTGGAATAATATTTAATACTATAACTGATTTTTGTTGTATTTTTAATCAAATAAGCGCAGCCATGGTTAGCAGAAGAGAATTCTTTTAAAAGTATTTAAAATCGTACCGACCCCAAACTTTTGAACGGTAGTGTAAGAATTAAATAATTAAGATAGATAGATAGGTTATAATAAAGTATAAAAAAAACTAAATATTAAAATTAAGTATAAAAAAATATGGATGGATGGATAGAACGATAGATAGACAGACAGATAGACAGACAGATAGAACGATAGATAGATAGATAGATAGATAGATAGATAGATAGATAGATAGATAGATAGATAGATAGATAGATAGATAGATAGATAGATAGATAGATAGAACGATAGATAGATAGATAGATAGAACGATAGATAGATAGATAGATAGATAGATAGAACGATAGATAGATAGATAGATAGATAGATAGATAGATAGATAGATAGATAGATAGATAGATAGAACGATAGATAGATAGATAGATAGAACGATAGATAGATAGATAGATAGATAGATAGATAGATAGATAGATAGATAGATAGATAGATAGATAGATAGATAGATAGATAGATAGATAGATAGATAGATAGAACGATAGATAGATAGATAGATAGAACGATAGATAGATAGATAGATAGATAGATAGATAGATAGATAGATAGATGTGTACCGTAGACGAGCTGATCTAAACCCGTACCGTAGACGAGCTGATCTAAACCCGTACCGTAGATGAGCTGATCTAAACCCGTACCGTAGATGAGCTGATCTAAACCCGTACCGTAGACGATCTGATCTAGACCCGTACCGTAGACGAGCTGATCTAGACCCGTACCGTAGTCGAGCTGATCTAGACCCGTACCGTAGACGAGCTGATCTAGACCCGTATCGTAGACGAGCTGATCTAGACCCGTACCGTAGACGAGCTGATCTGGACCCGTACCGTAGACGAGCTGATCTAGACCCGTACCGTAGACGAGCTGATCTAGACCCGTACCGTTATAGACGAGCTGATCTAGACCCGTACCGTAGACGAGCTGATCTAGACCCGTACCGTAGACGAGCTGATCTAAACCCGTACCGTAGACGAGCTGATCTAGACCCGTACCGTAGACGAGCTGATCTAAACCCGTACCGTAGACGAGCTGATCTAGACCCGTACCGGAGACGAGCTGATCTAGACCCGTACCGTAGACGAGCTGATCTAGACCCGTACCGTTATAGACGAGCTGATCTAGACCCGTACCGTAGACGAGCTGATCTAGACCCGTACCGTAGACGAGCTGATCTAAACCCGTACCGTAGACGAGCTGATCTAGACCCGTACCGTAGACGAGCTGATCTAAACCCGTACCGTAGACGAGCTGATCTAAACCCGTACCGTAGACGAGCTGATCTAGACCCGTACCGTAGACGAGCTGATCTGGACCCGTACCGTAGACGAGCTGATCTGGACCCGTACCGTAGACGAGCTGATCTAAACCCGTACCGTAGACGATCTGATCTAGACCCGTACCGTAGACGAGCTGATCTAGACCCGTACCGTAGACGAGCTGATCTAGACCCGTATCGTAGAAGAGCTGATCTAGACCCGTACCGTAGACGAGCTGATCTAGACCCGTACCGTAGACAAGCTGATCTAAACCCGTACCGTAGACGATCTGATCTAAACCCGTACCGTAGACGAGCTGATCTAAACCCGTACCGTAGACGAGCTGATCTAGACCCGTACCGTAGACGAGCTGATCTAGACCCGTACCGTAGACGAGCTGATCTAGACCCGTACCGTAGACGAGCTGATCTAGACCCGTACCGTAGACGAGCTGATCTAGACCCGTACCGTAGACGAGCTGATCTAGACCCGTACCGTAGACGAGCTGATCTAGACCCGTACCGTAGACGAGCTGATCTAGACCCGTACCGTAGACGATCTGATCTAAACCCGTACCGTAGACGAGCTGATCTAAACCCGTACCGTAGACGAGCTGATCTAGACCCGTACCGTAGACGAGCTGATCTAGACCCGTACCGTAGACGAGCTGATCTAGACCCGTACCGTAGACGAGCTGATCTAGACCCGTACCGTAGACGAGCTGATCTAGACCCGTACCGTAGACGAGCTGATCTAGACCCGTACCGTAGACGAGCTGATCTGGACCCGTACCGTAGACGATCTGATCTAGACCCGTACCGTAGACGAGCTGATCTAGACCCGTACCGTAGACGATCTGATCTAGACCCGTACCGTAGACGAGCTGATCTGGACCCGTACCGTAGACGAGCTGATCTAAACCCGTACCGTAGACGATCTGATCTAAACCCGTACCGTAGACGAGCTGATCTAGACCCGTACCGTAGACGAGCTGATCTAAACCCGTACCGTAGACGATCTGATCTAGACCCGTACCGTAGACGAGCTGATCTGGACCCGTACCGTAGACGAGCTGATCTAAACCCGTACCGTAGACGATCTGATCTAGACCCGTACCGTAGACGAGCTGATCTAGACCCGTACCGTAGACGATCTGATCTAAACCCGTACCGTAGACGAGCTGATCTAAACCCGTACCGTAGACGAGCTGATCTAGACCCGTACCGTAGACGAGCTGATCTAAACCCGTACCGTAGACGATCTGATCTAGACCCGTACCGTAGACGAGCTGATCTGGACCCGTACCGTAGACGAGCTGATCTAAACCCGTACCGTAGACGAGCTGATCTGGACCCGTACCGTAGACGAGCTGATCTAGACCCGTACCGTAGACGAGCTGATCTAAACCCGTACCGTAGACGATCTGATCTAGACCCGTACCGTAGACGAGCTGATCTAAACCCGTACCGTAGACGATCTGATCTAAACCCGTACCGTAGACGAGCTGATCTGGACCCGTACCGTAGACGAGCTGATCTAGACCCGTACCGTAGACGAGCTGATCTAAACCCGTACCGTAGACGATCTGATCTAGACCCGTACCGTAGACGAGCTGATCTAAACCCGTACCGTAGACGATCTGATCTGGACCCGTACCGTAGACGAGCTGATCTAGACCCGTACCGTAGACGATCTGATCTAGACCCGTACCGTTATAGACGAGCTGATCTAGACCCGTACCGTAGACGAGCTGATCTAAACCCGTACCGTAGACGAGCTGATCTGGACCCGTACCGTAGACGAGCTGATCTAGACCCGTACCGTAGACGAGCTGATCTAGACCCGTACCGTAGACGATCTGATCTAAACCCGTACCGTAGATGAGCTGATCTAAACCCGTACCGTAGACGAGCTGATCTGGACCCGTACCGTAGACGAGCTGATCTAGACCCGTACCGTAGACGAGCTGATCTAAACCCGTACCGTAGACGAGCTGATCTAGACCCGTACCGTAGACGATCTGATCTAAACCCGTACCGTAGATGAGCTGATCTAAACCCGTACCGTAGACGAGCTGATCTGGACCCGTACCGTAGATGAGCTGATCTAAACCCGTACCGTAGACGAGCTGATCTGGACCCGTACCGTAGACGAGCTGATCTAGACCCGTACCGTAGACGAGCTGATCTAGACCCGTACCGTAGACGAGCTGATCTAGACCCGTACCGTAGACGAGCTGATCTAGACCCGTACCGTAGACGAGCTGATCTAGACCCGTACCGTAGACGAGCTGATCTAAACCCGTACCGTAGACGAGCTGATCTAGACCCGTACCGTAGACGAGCTGATCTAGACCCGTACCGTAGACGAGCTGATCTAGACCCGTACCGTTATAGACGAGCTCCGAGAACTTGATGCCGAGGTTCTGCTTGATCCTGCGCACCTCGCGGTCCATGGTGAAGGTCTCGATGTCCAGATGAGCCTGGAGCAGGACCGCTCCTCCGGGGGTCTCGTAGATTCCTGACGGGAACAACAGCAGGAACACATCAAGACCTCGTTTCCTCTCGGATTATATTATATTACACTATATATTCAGACACCAGATATAATTTTTGATATTCGTTTACTAGTGTGTGCAGGATCTGTACTATAGTAATATGTCATTTATGTAAGTGAGGAGAGCAAAATAAAGTAAACTGTGAGATATTAGACACAAATATTCTTCATACAGTAAAAAAAAAAACATTTGTGAACAGAAATGATTCCTCCACTTTGAGCTGATGATGTTCTGCTGAAGTGTGTTTTCTGTAACTGCTAATGCTCTTTTTACACACACACTGAACAACATGAAGCATTGCTTGGTCACTGGTTGAGCTAAACTGGTATTATCTAATTGTGTAGTTAAATTAAACAGCTGACAGATATTCAACATAATTCATGTGTGAGAGTCTAACAGAAGGACGGACAAAACCAGTCAAATATCCACTGATTCTTGTCATATTTTATTAGCATTTTCTATAGCGAATAAACCGTGATAATGTGAGAAATGTTGAAGGCGACTGAATAAACTTTGGTTTGTCTGTATACTTTATTGTCAGATAGTGAGAGGAGACTGACGCAGGCTGGACTCTCTGTGGTTATTTTTTGGGGAAAATCCCAGTAAACTCAGATGAGCTCGAGGAAGTGTGTGTGACGGGCGCACTGACAGCGGGAGGGAGTGTGTGTTGACGGCGCACTGACAGCGGGAGGAATGATAATAGATCCGGGAAACGCAACAATCGTCCTCTGTCAGGTTCACCTCTACCCTGTAATCCTCCCGTCAGTGTGTGACACACAGAAATGAAGCTTTCACTCAGACGTCTGAAGGGTCACACACCATCATGATGAATGGTCACACACACACACACACACCATCATGATGAACGGACACACGAGATCCCGTACGGTTACGCACACACACACACACACACACACACACACACACACACACACACACACACACACACACACACACACACACACACACACACACACACACACACACGATAGCACACACCATCATGATGAACGGACACACGAGATCCCGTACG
>NW_026606655.1:497500-510000 GCF_029890125.1 Rhinichthys klamathensis goyatoka | reverse complement strand
GGAAATTAATAAAAACTTAAACCTTAAAATGCAAAAGTGACTAGAAAAATCTATATTAATGTATAAATAATAGTAAAATATCACTGGTCTCTCATTAACTTAAATGATTTAAACTATTTTTACTACATGGTGTTACATGCATTTTCCAAAAACATGAAATACAATTTATAAATTGGAAAAATATCCTGACTTTATTAAAATGGAAACCCTTGTACAGAAGTGTGTCTTTATGGAAGTATCAGCATTCATTTATAATAAAAACTTGAATAGCAGCGTAAAGCTTGATGCCATAATACTTTATTATATTTATCATGACTTTTTAGTTAATCTCTATTAATTTTTTTCTAATATCCTCATATTTTCAAGACTGTTCATAGGATTAAATACTACAAAGTTCAGATTTTTTTTATTAGTTTTTGAACAGTAAAACACATTTTTTTTTGTCTCTTCTGCTCACCAAAGCTGTATTTATCTGATCAAAAACACAGTAAAAATTTTAAATATTATTATAATCTAAAATATCGGTTTTCAATGTGAATATACAGTAAAGTGTAATTTATTCCTGTGAATTTCCAGCATCATTACTCCAGTCTTCAGTGTCACACGATCCTTCAGAAATCACTCTAATATGAGGATCTGATGCTCAAGAAACATTTATGATTATTATCAGTGTCATATTTTTGTGGAAACTAATTTTTCTGATGAATATAACGTGTCTTTACGTCACTTCTGAGCAATTTAATGCGTCCTTGATGAATAAAAGCGCCATGTTTTTAATCTCAGTGGTGTCGAACGATAACAGAATCTGAAATGAAGCTTTTGAAAGATGCAGGAGTTGTTGTTGAGGAAGCGTTTGACAGTGACTGTCTTCATTCTCCTGGACTGTCACATAAACACAGCCTGTCACGGCTTTATTGAACATCATAAACACACACTTCCACAGATCTTCTGTGAACCGGCGGGGAAAACAAGACATTACGTATTTTTCAATTCCCACCTGTCACTCCGCCGTGAATCCCGAGTCAATTAGTCAGTCGGAGGAACAGACTGTCACAAACAGGGTCTGGAGCGCACAGAACCAACACTGTGTGTCTTCCAGAACAAAGACCGAAGCTTCAGTGAGATGCAGAACTCACTTCTGTCTTTATATGTACAGATGAAACTCGGAAAATTAGAATATCGTGCAAAAGTTCATTCAGTAATTCAACTTAAAAGGTGAAACTAATATATTATATAGACTCATTACATGCAAAGTGAGATATTTCAAGCCTTTATTTGTTATAATTGTGATGATTATGGCGTATAAATATGAAAACCTTTCACAATATTCTAATTTTGACTGGGGTTTTCATAAGCTGTAATCCATAATCATCAAAATTATAACAAATAAAGGCTTGAAATATTTCACTTTGCATGTAATGAGTCTATATAATATATTAGTTTCAGCTTTTAAGTTGAATTACTGAATGAACTTTTGCACCATATTCTCATTTTTCCGAGTTTCACCTGTAGATGTGGAGTTAATAAACGTGACTCGACATTCTTAAATCACGATACATTTACCAGAGAAGCAAAATGACTGAAGATATTCATCCAAATGAAGTGAACAAGAACAAATATCTGTCAGCGGACTCAGAAAAATAATCTTCATTCTAAAGGGAAAACAAGATATGGTAACACTTTACTTGAAAGTGTTACTATGGTAACACTTTACATAAGACTGTCGTGACACCTTCATAATCATGACATGACACATGTGAAGGAGGTTTATGCATGTTTATGACAACTGTCATTAAGTGTCATTCGCTCAATTATGACATTTTGAATGCAAATATGACATTGTTTGAGATGTCTTTGTTATGACTACTACTTGACATAAACCAATACATCATAACCTGTCATAAATATGTCATAAACATGACATAGCAGATTAATCATCAAACTTAAGAAAGCACTTAGCTTTATGGGTTAACATTACATTAAATTATGGTTGGTTTTGACATTGGCTGTCATGAGGCATTATAACTGTGTCATGAATATTTTTCTTGACTACAGTGGTACAAATCTAATTTGTCATTAAACAGTTATAATGGCCTCATGACAGCCAATGTCAAAACCAACCACATGACAGTTTAATGTAATGTTAACCCATAAAGCTAAGTTCTTTCTTAAGTTTGATGATTAATCTGCTATATCATGTTTATGACAAATTTATGACAGGTTGTGTTGTCTTGGTAATGTCAAGTTGTCATGACAAAGACACTGACAGGTTATGATGATGTATTGGTTTATGTCAAGTTGTCATAACAAAGACATCTCAAACAATGTCATATTTGCATTCAAAATGTCATAATTTAGCGAATGACACTTAATGACAGTTGTCATAAACATGCATAAACCCTCCTTCACATGTGTCATGTCATGATTATGAAGGTGTAATGTCAGTCTTATGAACACCCCTTCAAGTAAAGTGTTACCCAAGTTATTTTTGGAAGATATTTGTTCTTGTTTTAATCTCAAAGTCAGTTCATTTGGATATTTTTTTAAGTAATTTCGCTTCTTCTCCAGTAAATGTGTCTTGATGTAAGAATGTTTAGATATTAGTGCTGGAAAACGAGACGGAAACACTGAGGAAGAGCATGTTTTTGGGGATTGTGATGCTGTTCTTTAGGAAATGTTGATAAAAGGGAGGAAAAGCTTTGGCCAAAAGTTGAACAAACATCAAATGTGAGGGAATTTACACACAATGATGATCAGAAATTAAAAGTGAAGCGTGACATTTCTGCCCTGCAATACATGCAATATATTCCTATGTTATATTAGTATAGGGAAAAGTATTTATTATAAGTATTATTTATATTCTAAACAAAAATTATATATATATATATATATATATACACACACACATACACACACATTTATATATTAAATTGTATACATGTGTGTACATATATATATATATATATATATATATATATATATATATAAAAATACATATATGCATAAAATATATGCAAATAAATATATTTGTTAATAATAATAATGGATTAATTAAGTAATTCATTATTTAATATTCCTATATTATTATAATAGGAAAATATTTTTTTTCATAATTTTGCCATAAAATTCAAATTAAAGACAGAATTTGTCATAAAATTATCATAATTCATTTTCATAAGCAACACCAGAGTCGTGAGTTTGATTCCCAGGGAATGACATGAACTGATCAAATGTTTATCTTGAATGCATGGAAATCTATGGATAAAATAATCTGACAAATGCACAAATGTAATCATATTTCTATGTGTACGTAAACACAATAAAGCTTAACTTACTTCCTAAATCTTGATATTCTTACCTCTCGACTTCATCCCAATGAAGCGGTTCTCCACGATATCGATTCGCCCCACGCCATGCTTTCCACTGTGAAACGAGAGAGTCGGTTATTGATTAATAAATAAATAACAATGCATATATTCTCAAGTGACACATGCTGTGCAAAATAACATTTGTACGTTTACGTGGCTGTTTATGATTGGATGACATGTAAAGTTTAAGGAGCCACAGTGAAGACAAGCATTGAGCAACTCTAGAAAAGTTCCTCCTGAATTCTCGACTGTGTAAACGCTGTGTTTGACGTGTGTAGTCGCGGTTCTGCTCACCCGATCTCGTTCAGGTAGGAGAAGATCTCCAGCGGAGTGTCTTTAGATTTCCCTTCCTTCACGTGCGTCACTTTGACTGGAACACCTGGAAGTATGAAAACACATTAATATGATGATGAGAAATCCTTCTTCTCCACTTCTGTCAGCTGATGGAGTTTGAGTTTCTGACACTGGCTCGCGTTTGCCTGGGATTTAAAACGCTCTTCATATTCAGTCGTTCTGCATTACTGGCTTCACTGCGCTCACACTGACGGATCAGAAACCTTTTTTGTTGCTTTAATCGCTGAATCAACTTTGTTTCATAATTGAATTCATAACTGATAGACAAACAAAATGACAGAACGACAACGACAGACAGACAAATGAGCATAGAGATGGGTAGATGGATAGAGAGACAAATGGACAGATAGATAGATAGATAGATAGATAGATAGATAGATAGATAGATAGATAGATAGATAGATAGATAGATAGATAGATAGATAGATAGATAGATAGACAAATGATGGATGGATAGATGGACAAATGGACGGAGAGATGGATGGATGGACAGATAGATAGATAGATAGATAGATGGATGGACAGACAAATGGACAGATAGATAGATAGATAGATAGATAGATAGATAGATAGATAGATAGATAGATAGATAGATAGATAGATAGATGGATAGATGGATAGATGGATAGATGGATAGATAGACAAATGATGGATGGATGGATGGAAAAATGGACGGAGAGATGGATGGATGGACGGATAGATAGATAGATAGATGGATGGATAGACAAATGGAGAGAGAGATAGATAGACAAATTATGGATGGATGGATAGACAAATGGACGTAGAGATGGATGGATGGATAGATAGATAGATGGATGGACAGACAAATGGACGGAGAGATAGATAGATAGATAGATAGACAAATGATAGATGAATGGATGGATGGATAGACAAAGGGATGGAGAGATGGATGGATGGATAGATAGATGAGGAGGAGGATAACACATGAGAACACAGGAAAACACAGGGAAGAGGAGAATACAGGAGAACACAGGAGAGAGGGAGGAGAACAGATGAGAACACATGGAAGAGGGAGGAGAAGGAGGAGAACACAGGAGAACACAGGGAAGAGGGAGGAGGAGAAGGAGAACACAGGGAAGAGACCTGACGAGGGGGAGGGGAATACAGGGAAGAGGGAGGAGAAGAGGAGAACACAGGAGAACACACGGAAGAGGGAGGAGAAGAGGAGAATACAGGAGAACACAGGAGAACACAGGAGAGAGGGAGGAGAACAGATGAGAACACATGGAAGAGGGAGGAGAAGGAGGAGAACACAGGAGAACACAGGGAAGAGGGAGGAGAACACAGGAGAACACAGGAGAGAGGGAGGAGAAGGAGGAGAACACAGGAGAACACAGGGAAGAGGGAGGAGAACACAGGAGAACACAGGAGAGAGGGAGGAGAAGGAGGAGAACACATGGAAGAGGGAGGAGAAGGAGGAGAACACAGGGAAGAGGGAGGAGAACACAGGAGAACACAGGAGAGAGGGAGGAGAACACAGGAGAACACAGGAGAGAGGGAGGAGAACAGATGAGAACACATGGAAGAGGGAGGAGAAGGAGGAGAACACAGGGAAGAGGGAGGAGAACACAGGAGAACACAGGAGAGAGGGAGGAGAAGGAGGAGAACACAGGAGAACACAGGGAAGAGGGAGGAGAACACAGGAGAACACAGGAGAGAGGGAGGAGAACACAGGAGAACACAGGAGAGAGGGAGGAGAACAGATGAGAACACATGGAAGAGGGAGGAGAAGGAGGAGAACACAGGAGAACACAGGGAAGAGGGAGGAGAACACAGGAGAACACAGGAGAGAGGGAGGAGAAGGAGGAGAACACATGGAAGAGGGAGGAGAAGGAGGAGAACACAGGGAAGAGGGAGGAGAACACAGGAGAACACAGGAGAGAGGGAGGAGAACAGATGAGAACACATGGAAGAGGGAGGAGAAGGAGGAGAAGGAAGAGAACACAGGGAAGAGGGAGGAGAACACAGGAGAACAAAGGAGAGAGGGAGGAGAAGGAGGAGAACACAGGAGAACACAGGGAAGAGGGAGGAGAACACAGGAGAACACAGGAGAGAGGGAGGAGAAGGAGGAGAACACATGGAAGAGGGAGGAGAAGGAGGAGAACACAGGGAAGAGGGAGGAGAACACAGGAGAACACAGGGAAGAGGGAGGAGAACACAGGAGAACACAGGAGAGAGGGAGGAGAAGGAGGAGAACACAGGGAAGAGGGAGGAGAACACAGGAGAACACAGGAGAGAGGGAGGAGAAGGAGGAGAACACAGGAGAACACAGGGAAGAGGGAGGAGAACACAGGAGAACACAGGAGAGAGGGAGGAGAAGGAGGAGAACACATGGAAGAGGGAGGAGAAGGAGGAGAACACAGGGAAGAGGGAGGAGAACACAGGAGAACACAGGAGAGAGGGAGGAGAACAGATGAGAACACATGGAAGAGGGAGGAGAAGGAGGAGAACACAGGAGAACACAGGGAAGAGGGAGGAGAACACAGGAGAACACAGGAGAGAGGGAGGAGAAGGAGGAGAACACAGGAGAACACAGGGAAGAGGGAGGAGAACACAGGAGAACACAGGAGAGAGGGAGGAGAAGGAGGAGAACACATGGAAGAGGGAGGAGAAGGAGGAGAACACAGGGAAGAGGGAGGAGAACACAGGAGAACACAGGAGAGAGGGAGGAGAACAGATGAGAACACATGGAAGAGGGAGGAGAAGGAGGAGAACACAGGGAAGAGGGAAGAGAACACAGGAGAACACAGGAGAGAGGGAGGAGAAGGAGGAGAACACAGGAGAACACAGGGAAGAGGGAGGAGAACACAGGAGAACACAGGAGAGAGGGAGGAGAAGGAGGAGAACACATGGAAGAGGGAGGAGAAGGAGGAGAACACAGGGAAGAGGGAGGAGAAGGAGGAGAACACAGGGAAGAGGGAGGAGAACACAGGAGAACACAGGGAAGAGGGAGGAGAACACAGGAGAACACAGGAGAGAGGGAGGAGAAGGAGGAGAACACAGGAGAACACAGGGAAGAGGGAGGAGAACACAGGAGAACACAGGAGAGAGGGAGGAGAAGGAGGAGAACACAGGAGAACACAGGGAAGAGGGAGGAGAACACAGGAGAACACAGGGAAGAGGGAGGAGAACACAGGAGAACACAGGAGAGAGGGAGGAGAACAGATGAGAACACATGGAAGAGGGAGGAGAAGGAGGAGAACACAGGAGAACACATGGAAGAGGGAGGAGAAGGAGGAGAACACAGTAGAACACAGGGAAGAGGGAGGAGAAGGAGGAGAACACAGGAGAACACATGGAAGAGGGAGGAGAAGGAGGAGAACACAGGAGAACACAGGGAAGAGGGAGGAGAAGGAGGAGAACACAGGAGAACACAGGGAAGAGGGAGGAGAACACAGGAGAACACAGGAGAGAGGGAGGAGAAGGAGGAGAACACAGGAGAGAGGGAGGAGGAGGAGGAGGAGGAGGAGAGAAAAGACCCAAACACGCTCTCATTAGCATTCATCACGCTCACAGTTCTGCCAATCATGTTCCTGCTCGTCTCTCACCGCTGGAAACCTTAAGCCCTGTGAGAAGAACACACCTAGAGAACAAGCTGGACGTCCTACCAGACATTGCAATCATGCAATCAGTACTTCATTATGATGCTTTTCCCGTGGAATAAAAAGTGCAAGTTGTCTCAGCATGTCAGTCAAGCTCCAAAACAGACAGCAAAAAAACACCATAAAAGTATATATTTCATGTCTATTTATTTCAGTAATAAAAATGACAAAAGCACATGATGAAATGACTACAAATTAAGCTAAAATTAACACGACAACTAATAAAATAAAAACGGCTGTTACTGTTTTTTTTGAGTCACTGTGATAAAAAAAAGATGCCCCCTTAAATTTAATACAATCAACTTGGATGTTAAACCAATAAACTCACTTTAAAAAATGAGTTGAATCTTGCATTACTTATAAAAAAGTTGAAAATTGCTTCACTTATTTGTTAAATTACTAAAAATTAAGCAAAAATGAACATGAAAACTAATAACATATAATAAAACTAATTCAAAGTATTAAAAAAATGACTGTTCTGAAGTCATATGCCGCTTTCTCTTATATCGAATATGATGCTAACGTTGGACCTTGGATGTTAAACTAATTTCAACTCAAATTACATTACACTGACTTAAAAAAATTAGTAAAATCTTGCATAACTTGAAAATTTCTTAATTTATTTTGATGAGTTGCAATGTAAAAACATATGTGGTAAACATTTTTCACAGTTAATGAACTGTTGTTGCATGGAAAAGATCTGCGTGAAGATTTTCAGAACTTAATCTGAGTTTAGAAGTAAATAATGAGGAATATTGGTCTCATATGCAGAGCCCGAGGGCCACAGGACAGCAAAAGAGCTCCCGGACCCTTCAAATAGTTAATAATTAGATTAAAAGTTCAAATAAATGAAACGCAGCGTGAACGCAGAGTCTCTCGGCCACTTCGTCTCTCTGTCCTCATTCACCGTGCTTATTCTATTCGTTCCCTCGGCCTTAGAAAGGCAACAATGGCACAGAAGACACAGTTGTAGGAAAAATTACTGCTTTACATTTTTCCTCTCTTTCCTCTTTTTTTTTGTTCCCCCTTTTGAGGAGCCGGAGAAGACATGGCAAAAGAAACGGGGGTTAAAATGACAAGAGGGAAAAAGGTTTGGTAGTTAAAATTCCTTTTTATCAAGGAGAGAGAGAGAGTGCTGAGAAAGTGAGCAGAAGAAAAGAAAGATAAACCAGGTCTTTACAGGAGCGGGGCGTTGACGGGGGGGTGGGGGGGGGGGGGTCATTGTGAGAATCACTAAAACAAGCTTTTCTCATGGACATTAAATGGACGTGCTCAAATATCTATGAATACTGATGGCCGATCAAAACGGATCATAGAACACAATGACGTCGCTGTCTGATAAATCACATTACTAGTTCACTGGGGTCCCGCGCAACTATTGAGATTCTAATTCCCCCAAAACTACGGGAACCAAGTCTTGACGCACTTTGTTTAACTGCGTGAAAACAAGTTTCTTTGAGTGACAGCTAACATTCCACCACCGCTTTATCATCATATACTACAGCAAACCACACAGCTCTCTATCAGCATCCCTACAGTAAACTCACATACACGCTTATACACTATATAGCAAAAATACCATCTCTAAACCGCTACATGAATGAATAAATGCAACTATAAGTTATGAAGATATTCTAAATATTATGTTTTTCTGCTTTGATACCATGTGTAATGTGAAAAACACAACTATTGAGATTCTAATTCCTCCAATATATATATATATATATATATATATATATATATATACACTATATAGCAAGAATCTACTGCAAAAATACCATCTTTAAACCGCTAAATGAATAAATTAATGCAACTAAGTTATAAAGATATTCTAAATATTATGTTTTTCTGCTTTGATACCATGTGTAATGTGAAAAACACAACTATTGAGATTCTAATTCCTCCAATATATATATATATATACACTATATAGCAAAAATCTACTGCAAAAATACCATCTTTAAACCGCTAAATGAATAAATAAATGCAAATAAGTTATGAAGATATTATAAATATTATGTTTTTCTGCTTTGATACCATGTGTAATGTGAAAAACACAACTATTGAGATTCTAATTCCTCCAATATATATATATATATATATATATACACTATATAGCAAAAATCTACTGCAAAAATACCATCTTTAAACCGCTAAATGAATAAATAAATGCAAATAAGTTATGAAAATATTATAAATATTATGTTTTTCTGCTTTGATACCATGTGTAAAGTGAAAAACACAACTATTGAGCTTCTAATTCCTCCAATATATATATATATATATATA
Organism: Rhinichthys klamathensis goyatoka; assembly: GCF_029890125.1. NCBI lineage: Eukaryota > Metazoa > Chordata > Actinopteri > Cypriniformes > Leuciscidae > Rhinichthys > Rhinichthys klamathensis. The sequence continues at coordinate 500,366 of NW_026606655.1, read as the reverse complement.
TATATATATATATATATACGCTATATAGCAAAAATCTACTGCAAAAATACCATCTTTAAACCGCTAAATGAATAAATAAATGCAAATAAGTTATGAAGATATTATAAATATTATGTTTTTCTGCTTTGATACCATGTGTAATGTGAAAAATACAACTATTGAGATTCTAATTCCTCCAATATATATATTTATATAATATATACACTATATAGCAAAAATCTACTGCAAAAATACCAACTTTAAACCGCTAAATAGATAAATAAATATTATGTTTTTCTGCTTTGATACCATGTGTAATGTGAAAAACACAACTATTGAGATTCTAATTCCTCCAATATACATATATACACTCACCGGCCACTTTATTAGGTACCCCATGCTAGTAACGGGTTGGACCCCCTTTTGCCTTCAGAACTGCCTCAATTCTTCGTGGCATAGATTCAACAAGGTGCTGGAAGCATTCCTCAGGGAGTTTGGTCCATATTGACATGATGGCATCACACAGTTGCCGCAGATTTGTCGGCTGCACATCCATGATGCGAATCTCCCGTTCCACCACATCCCAAAGATGCTCTATTGGGTTGAGATCTGGTGACTGTGGAGGCCATTTTAGTACAGTGAACTCATTGTCATGTTCAAGAAACCAATTTGAAATGATTAGAGCTTTGTGACATGGTGGAAGTAGCCATCAGAGGATGGGTACATGGTGGCCATAAAGGGATGGACATGGTCAGAAACAATGCTCAGGTAGGCCGTGGCATTTAAACGATGCCCAATTGGCACTAAGGGGCCTAAAGTGTGCCAGGAAAACATCCCCCACACCATTACACCACCACCACCAGCCTGCACAGTGGTAACAAGGCATGATGGTTCCATGTTCTCATTCTGTTTACGCCAAATTCTGACTCTACCATCTGAATGTCTCAACAGAAATCGAGACTCATCAGACCAGGCAACATTTTTCCAGTCTTCAACTGTTCAATTTTGGTGAGCTCTTGCAAATTGTAGCCTCTTTTTCCTATTTGTAGTGGAGATGAGTGGTACCCGGTGGAGTCTTCTGCTGTTGTAGCCCATCCGCCTCAAGGTTGTGCGTGTTGTGGCTTCACAAATGCTTTGCTGCATACCTCGGTTGTAACGAGTGGTTATTTCAGTCACTGTTGCCCTTCTATCAGCTCGAACCAGTCTGGCCATTCTCCTCTGACCTCTGGCATCAACAAGGCATTTCCGCCCACAGAACTGCCGCTCACTGGATGTTTTTTCTTTTTCGGACCATTCTCTGTAAACCCTAGAGATGGTTGTGCGTGAAAATCCCAGTAGATTAGCAGTTTCTGAAATACTCAGACCAGCCCTTCTGGCACCAACAATCATGCCACGTTCAAAGTCACTCAAATCAACTTTCTTCCCCATACTGATGCTCGGTTTGAACTGCAGGAGATTGTCTTGACCATGTCTACATGCCTAAATGCACTGAGTTGCCGCCATGTGATTGGCTGCTTAGAAATTAAGTGTTAACGAGCAGTTGGACAGGTGTACCTAATAAAGTGGCCGGTGAGTGTATATATACACTATATAGCAAAAATCTACTGCAAGAATACCATCTTTAAACCGCTAAATGAATAAATAAATGCAACTATAAGTTATGAAGATATTATAAATATTATGATATTCAGTGTATTTTGCAAAACGCTTTACAAATAAATTTGACTTGACATGCAATTTATTTAGGCTACTTTAGATTAATTAAATGATCACTCAGCTAATAATATTACATTCTTTTTTTAGTGCAATTAATATTTTAGAGCAGATGAAATAGTCTAGACAATAAAAATAAACACTTTTACCTTTATTGCTTTACAGCGTTAACTGTCAATATTCTTGCAAAATGCACACTGTTTTTATTTTATTTATCTTTATTTTACCAGGATAAACTCTTATCACAATAACTTCATCCGCATGCATATACTCACATATATTAATATATAGCAAATCTAAACTGGCTGATTTGTTTATTTTGTTGCTAAACGTAACATTATCATGGGACACTTTCTTTATTCCCCTTTCTCCGCCTTCACATATTTTCATAATCATCATAAATCACTGGAAAGCTAAAACACTCAAAACTTATCAACAGTTTTGAAATTGGTACTTTAAAACATTTTAGCGGCTCAATTTGTGCGATATCAACATCAAATTTGAAACACAGACAAATAATTGGTTTAGAGTCCAAATTATTTCGTAAATTCAGAATCAAGATTCTCCCACGATTCTCAAAAGACAACTAAACAAAATTTAACGTGATTTATTTACTAGAGGTTCTGATAAAATGTTAGTTGCTGCAGTCTATTTAAAAATGTGTATTTAATCTGAATGAATGAATTAAAAAAATGGGTTGAGTGAATGATTCAATGACTCACTTAAAGACTTCACTTGTTTCATTACTGTATGAATCAGGGTTTTTGAACAAATCTTTTGAGTGAATGATTCAATGACTCACTTAAAGACTTCACTTGTTTCATTACTGTATGAATCAGCGTTTTTGAACAAATCTTTTGAGTGAATGATTCAATGACTCACTCATAAAGACTTCACTTGTTTCATTACTGTATGAATCAGGGTTTTTGAACAAATCTTTTGAGTTAATGATTCAATGACTCACTTAAAGACTTCACTTGTTTCATTACTGTATGAATCAGGGTTTTTGAACAAATATTTTGAATGATTGATTCAACGATTTCACTTGTTCCATTAATGTATGAATCAGCGTTTTTGAACGAATCTTTTGAGTGAATGATTCAATGACTCACTCAAAGAATTCACTTGTTTCATTACTGTATGAATCAGCGTTTTTGAAGAAATCTTTTTGAGT
>NW_026606655.1:457500-482500 GCF_029890125.1 Rhinichthys klamathensis goyatoka | reverse complement strand
CTGATCACTCATATGCAGCATGGGTGACGTTTATCAGTCTTATTAATGAACTAAATCTCATTACTGAACTCTAATTGATCAGAACTGAACTGAGAGTGAGCGCTGGAACACAGCCCGTTAAAGACAACAAGGGATTTAACAGATTTAAATGATCAAAAACTGCAGGTTTAGTTTTAGATTCAGTTATTGAGCTCCATCTAGTGGACTGAATTAACAACTACCAACATTTTAAAAAACAAAACATACAAACCAATAAAAATGACAAAAACACACAACAAAATTACTAAAACTTTAAAAATAATTCAAAATTTTAAGAAAAATTCTAATAGAATCTTAATTATACTAAAATAACAAATATTGTAATAACAAAAAATATTGGTATCGACATTTATTATTTGACAATATTATTGATAGTATTACTGACAACATTCGACATTTTTTATTTACAGAAATTAGATGTAGCAATATATAAAATAATTAAATGAAAATAATTAATTAAAATTCTGTAGTTTCAGAAAATTCAGTAAGTGAATGTTAATCAGTGATCTTATTAAATTTGTGATCGTTTAATATTATTATTATTATTATTATAATCATTATTAACTCCCAAACACCAATTTCCACCTGATCAAATATTTTAAAGTTTTTAATATAACTAGAAAAATATAAATTCATTCCCCAGCTTATTACACTGAGGACCGGATAAAGTGATGTCAACTCAAGTCGCCTTCATTTATATAGTAATCATCACTTCAATGAGCACATTATATCTGCATTCAATTATTACATTGTTTAAATTAAAAAATTTTTTTTTTAGCTAACTGTGACTTTGTACAGGTGAAACTGGAAAAATGAGAATATGGTGCAAAAGTTCATTTATTTCAGTAATTCAACTTAAAAGGTGAAACTAATATATTATATAGACTCATTACATGCAAAGTGAGATATTTCAAGCCTTTATTTGTTATAATTGTGATGATTATGGCTTACAGATATGAAAACCTTTTCACAATATTCTAATTTTGACTGGGGTTTTCATAAGCTGTAATCCATAATCATCAAAATTATAACAAAAAAAGGCTTGAAATATCTCACTTTGCATGTAATGAGTCTATATAATATATTAGTTTCATCAGTTTTCAGTTGAATTACTGAAATAAATGAACTTTTGCATGAGTTTCCCCTGTATATGTTTATGTATATGTATAGTTGTGTACCTCTGCGTACTCCATCAGGTCCTTCCTTCCACGGAAACGGTTGTAAAACTGGGGAATCCTCCAGGGAGCGATGATCTGAGGATCAGGAGGAAAGCTGAGGAACGGAGGGGTGGATGTGCAACACACACACACACACACACACACACACACACACACACACACACACACTGATGATGTTCACTGACCTGCACTTCAGGATAGAGAGCGTAACACGTCAGCTCGAAGCGGATCTGGTCGTTCCCCTGAAACACACACACACACACACACACACACACATCACGCATGAGCTGATAACTCCATAATCATTCTAATAACTCATAAACTCTACAGTTATGGAACTGAACTGACTGGATCTGATAATGACACTGTTGTCGGTTTAGAGCTGCTTTACAGATGGAATTGAATTCTGTTTGCATCATTTACAATATTTTTATATTCATTATAGAAATTTCCATGACTTTTTAAGATTTCAATAATTTCCATGACTTTTTAAGATTTTAATAATTTCCATGACTTTAAGATCTTATTATTTTCCATGACTTTAAGATTTTATTAATTTCCATGACTTTTTAAGATCTTATTATTTTCCATGACTTTTTAAGATTTTAATAATTTCCATGACTTTTTAAGATTTTAATCATTTCCATGACTTTTTAAGATTTTAATCATTTCCATGACTTTAAGATTTTAATCATTTCCATGACTTAAGATCTTATTATTTTCCATGACTTTTTAAGATTTTATTAATTTCCATGACTTTTTAAGATTTTATTAATTTCCATGACTTTTTAAGATTTTATAAATTTCCATGACTTTTTAAGATTTTAATAATTTCCATGACTTTTTAAGATTTTAATCATTTCCATGACTTTTTAAGATTTTAATCATTTCCATGACTTAAGATCTTATTATTTTCCATGACTTTTTAAGATTTTATTAATTTCCATGACTTTTTAAGATTTTATTCATTTCCATGACTTTAAGATTTTATTAATTTCCATGACTTTTTAAGATCTTATTAATTTCCATGACTTTTTAATAACCTAATAATTTCAATAACTTTTTAAGATTTGATTGATTTCCATGACTTTTTAAGATCTTAATAATTTCCATGACTTTAAGATTTTATTAATTTCCATGACTTTTTAAGATTTTAATAATTTCCATGACTTTAAGATCTTATTAATTTCCATTACTTTTTAAATTTTATAAATTTCCATAACTTTTAAGATCTTAATAATTTCCATGACTTTTTAAGATTTTAATAATTTCCACGACTTTTTAAAATTTTAATAATTTCCATTACTTTAAGATCTTATTAATTTCCATGACTTTTTAAGATTTTAATAATTTCCATAACTTTTAAGATCTTAATAATTTCCATGATTTTTTAAATATTTTATACATTTCCAGTACTCTTTATGATTTTATACATTTCAATGACTTTTTAAAACCTTATTAACTTCCATGAGTTTTTAAAACTTTATTCATTTCCGTGACCTTTTCATATTTTATTAATTTCCAAGTCTAGAAATCACACTTTTAAAGTTATATGTATTTTTATAAGGCATGAGTTGTGCATTTCATTAAAAAAAAAAAACACGGTCTTCATAAAAATAGGGATTAACACCGGACAGGATTCAAACATCACCCTCAGTGTTTCAGTGATTAATGGACACATTTACTTCTGTAAAGTCTGCATTTGATGAAAGATAATAATTAATTTTAGCAAAAGTAAATATTTGATTTGTTACGCTGCATGTCAGTGACCTTTAACCCTCATCAGAGAACAGCAGACATGTGGATGTGTTAAACTGTAATATCATGTTCCTGAACTCAAGCACTGATCCGAGATCAGGCGTCTGCTGCCATCTAGTGCTGGAACTGACACACACACACACACACACACACACACACACACACACACACACCTTTTATTCGACTTATTTCTCTCTACTTTACTCTCTCCGTCTAGCATAAGGATGTTCTGTAACTGATGTCAATATACACACAGGCCAAAAGAGTGGAATATTTAAGATTTTATTAATGTTTGTAAGAGTCTCTTCTGCTCACCAAGGCTGCATTTATTTGATCAAAAATACAGTAAAAACAGTGAAATATTATTGCAGTGTAAATCAGCTGTTTTCTATGTGAATAGACAGTAAAGTGTAATTTATTCCTGTGTATTTTCAGCATCATTACTCCAGTCTTCAGTGTCACATGATCCTTCAGAAATCACTCTAATATGAGGATCTGATGCTCAAGACACATTTATGATTATTATCAGTGTTGAAAACAGGTGTGCTTTTGAGTCAAAAGTAAAAAAAATATATATATATTCATCAAAGATGCATTAAACTGATCAAAAGTGACATTTATAATGTTACAAAAGATTCTATTTCAAGTAAACGCTTTTATTTTAAACTTTCTATTCATCAAAGAATCCTGAAAAACAAAGCCACAAAAATATGAACCAGAAAAAGATAATTATGATAATAATAAGAGTAAGAACCATGTTAATATTTGAAGACTGGAGTAATGATGCTGAAAATTCAGCTTTGATCACAGGAATAAATTACACTTTACTAGATATTCACATAGAAAACATATTTTAGATTATAATAATATTAAAAATTTTACTGTGTTTTTGATCAAATAAATGCAGCTTTTTGTGACTTATTTAAGATTCTTTTTTACAAATAAGTTTTAATTATTCCAAACCAACACTGTCATTCCAATGAAATGTATATATATATTAACTAATAATTAGTTGAGAAGGAAGTCAAACTACCTTTGATTGAATGATTGTGACTGAACAATAAACATAAAATAAAATCCTTCCTATAATTCTTAAATGAAAGGCAGTGTTGGAGTTTTTCATTTTTTTGTGTAGAGTTTACTTTTTTTTTTTATTGGGTGTTTTTCGTGTTTTTATATTTATGTACATTGTTGGTTATTTGTGTGTACGCATGTAGAAACACAAGCAACAACAGTTTCCCCATGGGCATAATACAGTAATTAATCAATCAATCATAAACTGATGCTGCCAGAATCTGAACATCAGATCTCAGCGTTCTCATACGTGTCCATGAACCAAACCCAGTTAAAGAACCAGTTGAGCAAACGCCCAGAACATAGTGTATCATAACTCATAATATCTGCACCTTTCAAAATGTCACTTAAAAAAAAAAAAAAAATTCTAAATTTTTTTTTTTTACAATAACACAACAGTGCAAGACGTCCCTTTTGAGCAGTTTAATGCATCCTTGATGATTTTTTTATTTCATTTGTTTAATTTTGACTCAAAAGCACACCTGTTTTCAACATTGATAATATTCATAAATGTGTCTTGAGCATCAGATCCTCATATTAGAGTGATTTCTGAAGGATCATGTGACACTGAAGACTGGAGTAATGATGCTGGAAATTCACAGGAATAAATTACACTTTACAATATATTCACATAGAGAACAGCTGATTTACACTGCAATAATATTTCACATTTTTACTGTATTTTTGATCAAATAAACGCAGCCTTGGTGATTTCTTTGATTGAATGATCGTAACATTTTTCAGTTATGGGTGTTTTTTCACACTGTACGTTGTAAATGAACCAAACCCAGTTAAAGAGCTCGAGCCAGCAGGTTTACAAACGCCCTGAACGCCTCATAATATTTACAGGTGAATTCGAAAAATTAGAATATGGTGCAAAAGTTCATTTATTTCAGTAATTCAACTTAAAAGGTGAAACTAATATATTATATAGACTCATTACATGCAAAGTGAGATATTTCAAGCCTTTATTTGTTATAATTGTGATGATTATGGCGTATAAATATGAAAACTTTTCACAATATTCTAATTTTGACTGGGGTTTTCATAAGCTGTAATCCATAATCATCAAAATAATAACAAATAAAGGCTTGAAATATCTCACTTTGCATGTAATGAGTCTATATAATATATTAGTTTCACCTTTTAAGTTGAATTACTGAAATAAATGAACTTTTGCACCATATTCTCATTTTTCGAGTTCATCTGTACATAGAGAAAAAATTGCGCCAAAATTCAGAATATTTGGAAGATATCACTGAACATTTAACCATAAATTTCTTACTTATGTTAAATTTTCATCTCTATTTTTTGTTTATTTAAAATGAGACAAATCTGATATTATTTTAATCTCCAATATGTTATTTAACAGTTGATATGGTTCTTTAATGAACCATATCAGTAGACATTATTAGAACTATGATATTCTATTCTATAATTTTATGAATTCTATTGAGAAAACATGAGAAAAAGAGAGTCATTGTTCAGAAATTATTAATTATTATTATGTTTTGAACTACGCTGTATAGCTATGTTTTCCAGTGTGTTTGTTGTCAAACTCAAAAATGTGTTTATTTTTAATTATAAAAAAATTCCATTATTTTATATGAAAAAATTAATAGTTTGTATTTTATTGAGAAAATGTTTTAGTTAGTATTATATATTTTTTGGATTAGATCAGATAACATTTTAATCTGTCATATGGTCATGTTACAATGAACCTATGGGGCATGTTGTCACAGTTCACTTCCATTCTTTCAGGGTATATCATGAAAAAAGTATACACCGTATTAATAAAACAAAACCACATAATTGTACTATGTGAAATTAATTCGGGGGAAAAAATAAATACTCTGAACCCCAAGTAGATTTACACAAACTGAGAAAGTCTCGCCTACCGTTCAAAAGTTTTTGTTTTGTTTTCACAAAGTGATTAAGCTTTTGAACATTGATAATGGTTTCCGGCACCTTTCCCGTGGCTCCGTGAGAGACGAACTGGGCTCGTTCCTGCCGGGCGATCTGGACCTGCCGGCGAGCGATGCAGGGGCGAGCGAGCGCCGTGCCCAACAGATAGCGGTCCTCGTACACGCCGTTAGCCTGAACCGACGGCCAGATGAACTCCTCCACAAACTCACAGCGCAGGTCTTCAACAAACACCTGGAACACACACACACACACACACACACCAGGTACACGGATATTGTCATTTTAGAAACTTCTGTAACACTTTTTTCTTTCTTTCAATTTCGAACAAAAAAAATTAAATATACAAATACAATAAGTATGTTGCAACATACCGAAAAAACACAAACAATATCTATAAAGTATTATAATAATAATTACACTATGTCTGAAAAGGAGCTGAAGCTTATTGCACTTTACAACTACTATAACTAACAAAAGTTCAATTAAAAGCAGAAAACACAAAAATTAAAACTAAACCTTTTTTCCATGACTAGGGCCGTTCACACCAAGAACAATAACTATAAAGACTAGATGAGTAAAGTTTGTTGGGAAAAACTTTGATGTTGGCTTTTGAAAGTTTTGACGTTTTATAAGTTTTAAATTTAGTGAAGTGGAAAGAGAAAGAAAGAGAGAAAGACACTGCTACCATGAATTAGCATGTTGTCAGCATGTTGCTAGCATTAATTAACATACAGCTAACATGTTTTACCACATTATTAGCATGAATTAGCATGTTGCTAACATGTTTTAACATGTTGTTAGCAAGGATTAGCATGTTGCTGACATGATGTTGTTAACATGATTTAACACTTTGCTATCATGAATTAGCATGTTGCTTTCCTGTTTTACCACATTGCTAGATTGATTTAACACGTTGCTAACATTAATTACCATTTTGCTAGGATGCTTTACCACATTGCTAGATTGATTCAGCACTTTGCTAACATGAATTACCATTTTACTAACATTCTTTAGCACATTGTTAACATGAATTATGTTGCTAACATTTTAACACTTTGCTAAAATGATTTAACAATGTTAGCATTAATTAGTATGTTTCTAACATGAATAAGCATGTCACTAGAATTATTTAACATGTTTTAACATATTGCTAGCATGAATTAACATGTTGCTTGCTAACATGATTTAAGATGTTTTTAACATGTTAGCATGAATTAGCATGTTGCTAGCATGTTTTAACACACTGCAAGCATGAATTAGCATGTTTTTACCGTGTTTAAACACATTGCTAGCATGAATTAGCATTTTGTTAGCATGTTTTAACACACTGCTAGCATGAATTAGCATGTTGTTAGCGTGTTTTAACATGTTTGTCAAGCCAACATTATAACGGTAAAGGTATTGTTCTAAAAATCCTTCTAAATATAAAAGAATAGCCGAGTCCACACCACAACAATAACGATAACGTTTGAATCATTTAAAAGTGATTCCAACATGATTCATTCCGGCTGATGAACGATAAAAATATTGACAGCCAATCAGAATCCGTCCTGCTTTTAAGAGCTCGCACATTTAAAGCGACAGACGACAAAACTGCAGTAGCACTTAAAATAAACAGAACGCGCTATCGTCCGCTGATGTGGACGCTAATATGGTTATCGTTATAGTTTTATTTATAGTTATCGTTCTTGGTGTGAATGGGCCTTAATGCTGCGTTCGAGACGTGGGAATATCCCAAATTAAATATCCCACTTCAGACCTCAGTGAGTTCCAGCCAATCAGACGTCACGTTCACATGTTGACCACATGATGTCGCCACGCCACAACTAGAGCTTATATAACTTAATTTAACTCAATCATGATCATGATTAAAATACGCTTTACCATAAGCACTGAAGCATTATGAAAACAAACATTCATGACACGTTCTAGTGCACTTCAGCTGTGATTAGTGTTTATCGGTCTTTACCTTCTTGGCTCCAAGTTTCTCAGCTTTCTTCCGGGCAGCATCAAAGTCCTCATTCTGTCCAATATTAGCCTTTAATGTGAAAAAGAGTGATTTGTGTGAGAAAACAGATCATCAAAAACAATAAAAAATGATCTGGTCCGGTGTAGCCAGGCCTCATGATCGGAACTAAAGTAAAGTAAAGTAAAGTAAAGTAAAGTAAAGTAAAGTAAAGTAAAGTAAAGTAAAGTAAAGTAAAGTACGACCAAACTAAACTAAACTAAACTAAACTAAACTAAACTAAACCACAACCAAAGTAAAGTAAAGTAAAGTAAAATAAAATAACGTAAAGCAAAGTAAACCACAACCAAACTAAAGTAAAGTAAAGTAAAGTAAAGTAAACTACGACCAAACTAAACTAAACTAAACTAAAGTAAACTAAACTAAACCACAACCAAAGTAAAGTAAAGTAAAGTAAAGTAAAATAAAATAAAGTAAAGCAAAGTAAACCACAACCAAACTAAACTAAAGTAAACTAAAGTAAAGTAAACTAAATTACGATCAAACTAAAGTAAAGTAAAGTAAATTACGACCAAACTAAAGTAAAGTAAACTAAAGTAAAGTAAACTAAATTACGACCAAACTAAACTAAAGTAAACTAAACTACGACAAACGTAAAGTAAAGTAAAGTAAACTAAACTACGACCAAACTAAAGTAAACTAAAATAAAATAAAGTAAACTAAAGTAAACTAAAGTAAACTAAACTAAACTAAACTAAACTAAACTAAACTAAACCACAACCAATCCAAAGTAAAGTAAAGTAAAGTAAAGTAAACTACGACCAAACCAAACTAAACTAAAGAAAGTAAAGTAAACTAAACTAAATCACAACCAAAGTAAAGTAAAGTAAAATAAAATAACGTAAAGCAAAGTAAACCACAACCAAACTAAACTAAAGTAAACTAAAGTAAACTAAATTACGATCAAACTAAAGTAAAGTAAAGTAAAGTAAAGTAAAGTAAAGTAAAGTATGACCAAACTAAACTAAAGTAAAGTAAATTACGACCAAACTAAACTAAGTAAAGTAAAGTAAAGTAAACTAAAGTAAACTAAACTACGACCAAACTAAAGTAAAGTAAACTAAAGTAAAGTAAACTAAATTACGACCAAACTAAAGTAAACTAAACTACGACCAAAGTAAAGTAAAGTAAATTACGACCAAACTAAAGTAAAGTAAAGTAAAGTACGACCAAACTAAAGTAAAGTAAAGTAAAGTACGACCAAACTAAAGTAAAGTAAACCAAAATAAAGTAAACTAAAGTAAAGTAAACCAAACCAAACCAAACTAAAGTAAACTAAAGTAAACTAAACTAAACTAAACTAAACTAAACTAAGTAAAGTAAACTAAACTACGACCAAACTAAAGTAAAGTAAAGTAAATTACGACCAAACTAAAGTAAAGTAAAGTAAAGTACGACCAAACTAAAGTAAAGTAAACCAAAATAAAGTAAACTAAAGTAAAGTAAAGTAAACCAAACCAAACCAAACTAAAGTAAACTAAACTAAAGTAAACTAAACTAAACTAAACTAAACTAAACTAAGTAAAGTAAAGTAAACTAAACTAAACTAAACTAACTTAAACTAAACTAAAGTAAACAAAAGTAAACCAAACTAAACTAAACCACAACCACAACCAAACTAAGCTAAAGTAAAGTAAACTAAACTACTACCAAACTAAACTAAAGTAAACTAAAGTAAACTAAAGTAAACTAAAGTAAACTAAAGTAAACTAAAGTAAACTAAACCACAACCAAACTAAACTAAAGTAAACTAAACCACAACCAATCCAAACTAAAGTAAAGTAAAGTAAAGTAAAGTAAAGTAAAGTAAAGTCTGACCAAACTAAAGTAAAGTAAAGTAAAGTACGACCAAACTAATCTAAAGTAAAGTAAATTATGACCAAACTAAAGTAAAGTAAAGTAAAGTAAAGTAAACTAAAGTAAACTAAAGTAAAGTAAAGTAAACCAAATCAAACTAAACTAAACTAAACTAAACTAAACTAAACTAACTTAAACTAAAGTAAAGTAAAGTAAAGTAAACCAAATCAAACTAAACTAAACTAAACTAAACTAAACTAACTTAAACTACACTAAAGTAAAGTAAAGTAAAGTAAACTAAACTAAAGTAAACTAAAGTAAAGTAAAGTAAACCAAATCAAACTAAACTAAACTAAACTAAACTAAACTAAACTAACTTAAACTAAAGTAAAGTAAAGTAAAGTAAACCAAATCAAACTAAACTAAACTAAACTAAACTAAACTAAACTAACTTAAACTACACTAAAGTAAAGTAAAGTAAAGTAAGCAAGGGTAGCTTCATAGGTTTGTTTGAGAGAATGCTCGAACTGATCAAATGTTTACTTTGAAAGCAAGTGGCTTTAGATAAAAGCATCTGAGAAATGTGTAATACAGAAGCACTATTTAGAAGATATTCATTATTGTTCTATTTTTTACGCAATGTCATCATCCGACCATGTACAGTCAGTTCAGCTCCTCGCTCGCATCACACACTCGAGGACAGAGTTAGTGTGCTTCCTCAACGCTCTCAAAAACTCCATTGTTTCATTGTGTATCACTGTCCTGACTCACACTTTCTGAATAAATATAAACCTCTGCATTGCAAAATACTTTGCCAGCTTTAGAACTTCAATCATCAACTCCACTGGTTAGATCATAATTAAACAACAACTAACAAACTTGTAGTGAAGTTCATCAGTTACGCTTTACACGAAACATCCATGTACCAGATCCCCTTCACACACACGTTCAGCTTTATTTCATATTTAACTGTACAATTTTATGATAAGGTCTCTTCAAGAATATTGTTAACTAAAACTATTAAGCAAAATGAAGCTGAAATTAAATTAAATCTAAATGTTAGATGAAAAACTTGAACTAAAAATAACTAAAACTGAGAAAAAATAAACATAAATAGCAATATTAAAAAAACACTAATGAAATGAGAAAAGCACATGACTAAAAATTAAACAAAAAATTAAACAATAAAAGCTAATTCAAAATATTAATAACACTGGCATTAAGCAATTCATTTACAGTATGTATTCATTAAACAAGTTAATGTCAGCTCAGATCCATTAAATAATCTTAACAGATACAACAATAATGTATTAGTAAATGTTGAAATTAATATTAACTGAGATTAATAAACGCTTCAGAAGTGTTTTTCATTGTTAATTAATGTTAACTTATGTAACTTAACTGACTAAAACATAAAATATATATAAAACTATAAATAAAATAAAAGCAACATTTCTCATTTTGATAAGTTTAAATTAAATGTATAAAAAAATACAAAAAATTACTAAAACCTTAAAATACAAAAAAAACTCACTAAATATTAAATATTTCCCCGCCAGAGTTTTTAAAAAAAAGTTGCCATCCAGTGCTATTTCAGCGTATAAAATATAAATAAAATAAAAGCAACATTTCTCATTTTAATTAAAGTTTAATAAAACCTTATATTAACAAACAAATATTAACTCTTTCCCCGCCAGCGTAAAAAAAAAAAAAAAGTTTCCATCCAGCGCCATTATTTTTTTTATCATTTTCACAAACTTTCTCTAGAATGTTTTGTTGTATGAATATCTAAACATGCAATAAATCAAAACTGAGAACAGATCCTCTGCTTTTAAACAAACAAGAACCATTTTATTCTAGCTTCTCATCAACACTTGAATGCGAGTTTGGTGCATAAAAAAGCAATATTTCGAACAAAAGGCTGGGAAAATTGCTTTTTTGTCAAGGTCTACGACGAGTGCATAAGCAAACCTTTACACAATGCCTTTGCTTTGAATGTGAATCCTCACAAAATGTGTTAATATGCAACATAAAACAAAAGCCCATCCGGTGCACTCATGACGTGACGGCCGCAGACAGGCTCATTGTTCCCGACCAGGCCACTATTGTTCTGGAGTCAGTAACGCATCATGCCGGATCAGGCCATGAAAACAGCGGTGATTCCCCACATGGTTTCAGAGGAGAACGCTTGCTGAGCGAGTCTTCACAAGCCCGGCATTACCCGTGAATCATGGGAATAAAATAATTTCCTGCATTGCAACACTTTCAAGACTCGCCTCTTAACTGTCATCACTGCAAACAATGCTTTCTGACTTCCGGTCCAAATATCCAAAAATTCTTAAATCAAGATGCATTTACTAGACGAGTAAAATGCCATAAGAAATTATGTCTTGTTTTCTGGGGAAATAAATCAAAATTAAGTGAGTTGTTGCTTAAAACAAGCAAAAATATCTGCCAATGGGGTCAGAAAAATAATCTTAATTCACATGGAAACTACTTTTTTTTTTGGACCCCATTGGCAGATCATTTTGCTTGTTTTAAGCAACAACTCACTTAATTTTATTTATTTCCCCAGAAAACAAGACATAATATCTTATGTCATGTTACTCGTCTAGTAAATGCATCTTGATTTAAGAATATTTAGATATTTGGACTGGAAACAAGACTAAAACACTAAGTAAGAAAAGCATTTTTTTCAGTCATCACAGTTTCCCTGAAGGAAATGATTTGTGATTTATGCAAATAAACGTGTGTTTTGTGACGTATGGAGTTACCAGGTAGGCGATCACGTCGTATCCCTCTTCCTTGAGCCAGACCAGAATACAGGAGGTGTCCAGACCGCCACTGTACGCCAGAACCACCGAACCCTTCGACATCTCGACCCGGGTGACCTTCAGCACAACACAGAGGTCACACAGAGGTCAGCAAACGAGGGTCATTCATCATGTGACTCTCAGGTGTGTGTTCATGCAGCTCCAGTGTCGAATATAATACTAAAACATTCTACTTCAGCTTTTTCATTCAAAATATTATGATGCGACTTTCATTAAAAACTGAAAACGAATGCAAAATAGGATGTAAAATAGACATTAATTATAGAAAATTCAGTAACAATTTTTTTTATTTTTGTTACACGTTACTACATGTGCTTACTTACTATAGTAATAACGGTAACACTTTACAATAAGGTTCATTAGTTAACATGAACTAAGAATGAACAATACTTCTTCAGCATTTATTAATCTTAGTTAATATTAATTTCAACATTTACTAAAATCAAAGGTTGTATTTGTCAACATTAGTTATTAATGCACTGTGAACTAACATGAACAAACAACAGCTGGATTATTATTAACTAACTTTAACAAAGATTAATAAATACTGTAACAAATGTATTGCTCATGGTTAGTTAATGCATTAACTAATGTTAACTAATGAACCTTATTGTAAAGTAATAACATTATTATTATTATGCATATTTATAATTCATGCATATTTACAATTTAATGCATATTTAATTATGCATAATTACAACTCTATAGTAAGTACTTGTAGTTAATCAATATTACCCAGTACTTATTTAAGCAAGTTCAACGTAACTACGTCACCTTAAAATAAAGTGTAACTGTAAATTCCCACTGATTTGCTGAAATACAAATATTAAATATTAAAATATTCCATTTCAGCTTTACATTCAAAATATTATGCAGCTACTTTCATTAAAAACTGCATTAAATTAAAAAAGAATGCAAAATAGGATGTAAAATAGACATTAATTATGGAAAATAAAATTATTTTCTATAATTAATGTCAATTTTACCTCCTATTTTGCATTCTTTTTTAATTTAATGCAGTTTTTACATGTTACCACATGTTCTTACTTACTATAATAATAACAACAGTAAATTATGCATAATTACATGTAACTAACCCTAAACCGTAACTCTATAGTAAGCACTTGTAGTTGATTAATATTACTCAGTACTTAAATTCACACTCATTTGCTGAAATACACATTTAATATTAAAAATATTCCATTTCAGCTTTACATTCAAAATATTCCGCTGATAACACTGGTCAGGGAAGGGATCTTAATTTTAACAAAAATAAGTAAAATACATCTTTGACTGGATCTATGAATAATTCTATTTAGACAGTATACTTGCAATGAATGATGCAATCTGAAGCTGGTATTGCATCATATGATTAATTTCATGATGTTATTCCTAATAATCACGGATGATGTGCTCATAAAACAAAGCTTACATCAATCTGAAGAACAACCTGTCTCTAGTATTCATATAACAGAGCCACAGCCCTTTAGAGTTTAGCTCGTACAGTACTTGTAGTTCTCTAATGAGCCGAAGGACTCGATGAACTGGACGAGGTGTGTTTAATTAGGGCTGAAACTCTGCAGGGCAGTGGGCGGCTCTCCAATGAACTGTTCAATATATATATTAGCACATCAAAATGCATAATAAATAGCACATTTTATCTCTAAAGCAGAAAAAATTGTAGACCAGTGCAGTCATAAAATTGCATTAAATTAAAAAACAATGCAAAATAGACATTAATGTTTAAAAAATGCCCATTGAGTTTCTGAAACATACTAAAATACAGCACTAAAACATTCTAATTCACTTTTTCATTCAAGATATTATGCTGATCATATAATAAGACTGCATTACAGGTGAAACTCGAAAAATTAGAATATCGTGCAAAAGTTCATTTATTTCAGGAATTCAACTTAAAAGGTGAAACTAATATATTATATAGACTCATTACATGCAAAGTGAGATATTTCAAGCCTTTATTTGTTATAATTTTGATGATTATGGCTTACAGCTTATGAAAATATTGCACAATTTTCGAATTTTTCGAGTTTGACCTGTACATAAAAATAAAAACACGAATTCAAAATGGAACTTAAAATAATAATCATTGTAAAAAATACCCACTAAAATATCTTTTTTTTTTTTATTAACCCTTTCATGCATGTATTATGACAACCTCAGTCAGGATTTTTCTTATGTGTTTTTATTGCTTTCAGGGCTTGTTTTTTTTCAAGGAGATTTTCAGATGTCCACTTGAACGGACAGTATGCGTTTGGGTTTTAACTGAAGAGATACTGTATTTAACATAATACAGCAATAGCACAACAATAATGTGTGTATTTAACAAGACAATAAATACAATTGTATAAAATCACGTGAAAACTATATATATATATATATATATATATATATATATATAATACAACTCCAATTAGCCTATTGCAAACGCTATTGAGTTTTGTCCCATTCGACCGGCAGAGACATTCGTATAGTTGAAAGTCTCGTGTCTTTGATATCAGAACATGAGGACGTGACTCCATCAAAGATCTGGTGGAGAAACACATCTCAGACTGTAGAAACTGCTCACGCTCCCTCCAGTCTAGCAGAGTATATCGATTTATCCTTATTAGCTGATTCTTCTGATTATGCTCAAAGTGTGGACACATTTCTACCGTAGATCTCTCTGAGGAAACCTCAGACTGAATTCTACATTAATCTATTGGGGTTTTTAGACTGTGGAAAGTAACAAGTAACATGCATTACATAATCAGTTTACTTTTTTATGTAACAACTCACACATTACGTAATCAGATTTTTTTTTCTGATTAAACAATTTATTTTTCTGAAATGCATTACAAGTAACGTGCATTAAGTAATCAGATTACTTTTTGATGTAACGAGTAAAGAAACACATTACAAGTAACGTGAATTACGTAATTAGATTACTTTTTGATGTAACAAGTAAAGTAACCCATTACAAGTTACATGCATTAAGTAATCAGACTACTTTTTGATGTAACAAGTTACGCATTACAAGTAACGTGCATCAAGTAATCAGATTTCTTTTGGATGTAACGAGTAAAGAAATGCATTAAAAGTAACGTGCATTAAGTAATCAGATTTCTTTTGGATGTAACGAGTAAAGAAATGCATTACAAGTAACGTGCATTAAGTAATCAGATTACTTTTTGATGTAACGAGTAAAGAAACACATTACAAGTAACATGCATTAAGTAATCAGATTACTTTTGGATGTAACGAGTAAAGATACACATTACAAGTAACATGCATTAAGTAATCAGATTACTTTTGGATGTAACGAGTAAAGAAACACATTACAAGTAACATGCATTAAGTAATCAGATTACTTTTGGATGTAACGAGTAAAGAAACACATTACAAGTAACATTGTGACGGGCCCTGTGTGATCCAGTGAGGTCTCTCTGTGGGAGTGATACCTGTGTGGTTGTTAATTATCTTTGTTCTATTGAGGTGATTGCTGATTGGGTGCACCTTGAACCTATGAGCCAGGGGAGATAAAGCTCCACTTGGTCAAACTACACTCTCTTCTCTCTGCAATCCAGACGTCAACCCTGGCCTGATCATCTCGACTGCCACATCTTGTTTTGAGTTTATTTATGTTACAGAGTTATACTTTCCACATTTAAGTAGTTATGTTTAGTTACTCTTTTGTTAAATAAATCACTTTTGACCATTTATGCTGTCTCGTTCCCTCTTTTTTCATGACCCTTGAGCCAGGTTGTGACAACATGCATTAAGTAATCAGATTACTTTTGGATGTAACGAGTAAAGAAACACATTACAACTAACGTGCATTAAGTAATCAGATTACTTTTTGATGTAACAAGTAAAGTAACCCATTACAAGTTACATGCATTAAGTAATCAGATTTCTTTTGGATGTAACGAGTAAAGAAATGCATTAAAAGTAACGTGCATTAAGTAATCAGATTACTTTTGGATGTAACGAGTAAAGAACACATTACAAGTAACGTGCATTAAGTAATCAGATTTCTTTTGGATGTAACAAGTAACCCATTACAAGTTACATGCATTAAGTAATCAGATTTCTTTTGGATGTAACGAGTAAAGAAATGCATTAAAAGTAACGTGCATTAAGTAATCAGATTACTTTTTGATGTAACGAGTAAAGAAATGCATTACAAGTAACGTGCATTAAGTAATCAGATTACTTTTGGATGTAACGAGTAAAGAACACATTAAAAGTAACGTGCATTAAGTAATCAGATTACTTTTTGATGTAACGAGTAAAGAAACACATTACAAGTAACATGCATTAAGTAATCAGATTACTTTTGGATGTAACGAGTAAAGAAAAACATTACAAGTAACGTGCATTAAGTAATCAGATTACAGATTACTTTTGGATGTAACAACTAAAGTAACGCATTACAAGTAACGTGAATTACGTAATTAGATTACTTTTTGATGTAACAAGTAAAGTAACCCATTACACGTTACATGCATTAAGTAATCAGATTACTTTTTGATGTAACTGCAAATTACATTCTAATGACACAAATACATTTATTAACAGCCAAAATATTACTACAGATAAAGTATTTTCAAGAACAACAGTCACAGTAATAGGATGAATTGTATGATTCAAATGATGTATGACGTCCAATTTAGTGGACAGAGGATTAATCAGATTTTTCCTCCCAATCTAATATCAATATTTGGAAAATTTAACAATGATATGAGTCTTTAGATGTTATTTAATGCAACAATTTTTATAAGGGTTATGAAAGGGTTAACTTATTCCATTTCAGCTTTGCATTCAAAATTTTAGTAATCTCATAAAATTGCTTTAAATTAAAAAAGAATGCAAAATAGAATGTAAAATAAACATATTCATTATTAAAAAATGCCAATTGAGTTGCTGAAACCTACTAAAATATAACACTAAAACATTTTAATTCAGCTTTGCATTCAAAATAGTATGCTTATAATGTCATACAATCTACATTAAATTAAAAATGAATGTAAAATTGGATATACTAGGT
Organism: Rhinichthys klamathensis goyatoka; assembly: GCF_029890125.1. Lineage (NCBI taxonomy): Eukaryota > Metazoa > Chordata > Actinopteri > Cypriniformes > Leuciscidae > Rhinichthys > Rhinichthys klamathensis. The sequence goes on along the minus strand of NW_026606655.1, from coordinate 464,821 downwards.
CTGTCTGGCTTTTAAAAGCCTATGTATAAAATCACTTTATGAAAATGAAACCATTTTCTGAACTTATTCAAGCTGGTGTCAGTGCCATAAAAAAAAGAAATCTGTATTTTCATGGTGTGAAAAAAAAAGGATTTTCATGGTGTGGATCAGTTATTTCCTGTGATGATACTAAGAGTATTTTATTTTACCTCTGAAATGCCAGTAAAGCACTAGAAATGTGAGTTTAACAGCATCAGATGATTAAAAGCATGAGTCTATAAATGATTGAGCCAGTTTAACTCACTATAGATTAAACTGCACTTTGAATTTATATACATTTTTACATTTATATATAAATAAAACGCTATTTTTATTAAACATGCAGAAATAGCAGAGCATTACATGAGAATCAGCAACAATTTCAATAAAACGTTCATTAACATTTTACATGTTCACATGAACAACAACCTGTGGAGATGTAAACAAATACATAGGCTAAATCACGTCAAATTCATATTCACATGAATAGTGAACATAAAACAAGACCAACCCCCGCAGGAACTCACCTAAACACAGCAGCAAATAAAAATGAATTATGGAGAAGAAGCTTTCAGATCCGAATCCAAATCCAGTTTGTTCACTTGCAGCGTCTGATGTCACCCAGATACAGCACACATGTCATCAGCCACGCCCCTCGACCACATGAGCCAATCAGATCACGCTCAACAACAGGGGTGCGTCCACACACAGGCCGGGATTAGCCAATAAGATTACGCCGTTTATTTAAAAGCGTCGAAGCGTTCAACCAATCTGAACCAGTCATTCAACATTTCTCCAGAATTCCAGTGGAAAATCAAGCACTAAAAATGCCTGACTGGTGTACATGTTTGTGAATATCCTGCTGAATCCCAGAAAAAAAAGTTTTATGAATTTGTCATTAAATTGTTTAGAGCATAAGTAAAAATCTGAAAAATTATACTTTATTAATGTTATGCAATGACTCGTTTTTTAAAAAAAAAAACAATAAAAAGACATGAATAGGCAAAAACAATGCTTAAAAAAATCAACAATCAATTTTTAGGTTTCAGGATTTTATAAACCAAACTTTGTATAAAGTTAAAAAATGTTATGAAAGATATAATGGTTATAATGGTTATAATAGAATGGTTTTCCCATTCCCATATCTAATTTGCATATTAATGTGTTTTTGCGGCAACATGTCATGTAAAAAGCGTGATAATGGGAGTGGGCTAGTAATTGGCAAGATTTTCATAATAATTTCTAATATATTTCATAGGAATATTGGAAAAAAAAATTTCCACCTATTCACTTGCTGTGTCTCCCAAAATGCCTGATAAACATATGGATTTAAGTCCTATATAGTCAACACAACAGTGTACATGTATGAAATCGATGTCTTGTTTCGTAACAAAAAGCCATTGTTAAAACTGTGACATGTAGGCCTACGATGAGAATGAATACAGAGAAATTCACTAAAATATAATGTCCCCTACAGACGACAATTAAGTCTAGTATTGGGTCGCTGGAGGATTTATGCTCACTTTTTCTGAAGTATTTTTTAAAGACAAATAAGCCTATTGTTAGTGCCATCAAAACTTGTTCAATATGACATTCTTCAAACATTCTCATTCTGTAATGCAAAGTACAAATGTCATTCGTTATAGTTCTGCTTGAATATACAAAGGAAATTCAAAGTCATAAAAAGGACAAGATGTTATAAAAATGGATTTATTGATTTAATTAAACTGGGAAAAGGCCAATAAAGCAAACATGATATCCGACAACCGCTTGTAATATAATAAAAATCACACTTACACTCTAAATTAAAAATTGCATATCAACTATTCAAACATCATAACACGGTCGGTGCATCGAATTGCTTTACTTCATATTATTTATTCCATCATAAGCACAGGACAAAAACACTTTGAACCACATGATGTAACGTTTCTGCAATGTTAATGTTCACATTTGTAATTGAATTGTTGTTTACCTCAGTGAGCAGATTTAGCGGTTCTCCTTTCTGAGGAAATACTTTGATGGCTTCTTGACAAAGCCTGGTCTAAAAGTTTAAAATTATATTGAAAGGTTTTACCTTCAAAGTAAAAAAAAATACTAGCATGCTTTATCATGTTAACACATTAATAGCATGTTGTTAGCCAGATTAACATTTTGTTAACATGTTTAACTCGTTGCTAACAGTGCTGTTAGCATGATTGCCTTGTTAAAATGTTGCTAGCATGATTAACATGTTGGTAGCATATGCTGCTAAATGAGTAGTATGTTGCTAACATGCTTTAACACATTTCTAACTAACGTTAGGCCTACTAAAATTAGCTCATTGCTATAACATGTTGCTATCGTGATTTAACACATTAACATGTTTAACATTTTGCTAACATGATTAGCATGTTGCTAGCATGATTCGTATTAGTATGAGCATGTTGTCCAAGGATATTCGTCAAGTCTTATTGTACAAAAGTTTTGACCCCCTCAATGAAAGTCTATGGGACTTTATAGTTGTTTTGATCGTCCGTTTAACGAAAATCGTATGTCAGATCGGTTAGAAAAGATCCAGCAACCCGGTCAGAACCGGGTTAAAGCTCTCAGAAGAGAAACTGATTAAAACTTTGTCACTAATGAAAAAATATTAAAAACACCAATTTAGTCATAAGATTGCACTAATTTGCACGATCTTTCCAAGTCTAGAAATCACACTTTTAAAGATTTTTATGTTGTTTTTGGCTCATTTGAATGCTTGTTTGAAAGAAGACACTTAATCATATAATCAGACCACATTTTTAATTATTTGTTGGTTTTGCTTTATTTTTCCGCCATGATCTGAAATCCGAAAATCAAAAACACAATATAACCTTCTGAAAAATCAATATAATGAATTGCTTTTTTAATATATATATATATAAATCAACAGAAAACACTTGAGCAAGCGACAATAAATCAAGTTGAAGAATAGGAGCTCTCGTCCTAAACTTCACATACGACTCGAGACTGAGACGACGTTCAGATGCACAACATTAGGAACGTTTTCCAATGGCAGTTTCTGACAAATTGAACCACAAACACTATAAAGCCTCCAGAAAGATGATGATCTGCTCCATCAGTCATTCACATGTTTAGTCCATTTCACAGACTATTTACACACACATCTCCCAACAGCGCTTTTAAATACCAGAAACATCAGAGCAGTAAATTAGAAACAGTAATGCAAGAAAACATGATCGAAGTGAACAAAATAAAGGCGTTCTTGTTGCAATCAGTGGCGTCTGGTGAATAAAACTGATGCACTTTAAATAAAGAGGAAGTGATGTAATTTGCATTTCCAAGAAATCACACTTTTAAAGAGTTTAATGTTGTTTTCGGCTCATTTTAATGCTCAAGACAAGAACTTGTTGCAATCAGTGGCGTTTGGTGAATAAAACGGATGTGCTTAAAATAAAAAGGAAGTGGACATAATGAACGTGTTGTTCTGAAAAACTCTCGTCTTATTCACAGCAAAAAATGCTTTTCTTACTTAGTATTTTTTGTCTTGTTTCCAGTCCAAATATCTAAAAATTCTTAAATCAAGATGCATGTACAGGTGAAACTCGAAAAGTGAGAATATGGTGCAAAAGTTCATTTATTTCAGTAATTCAACTTAAAAGGTGAAACTAATATATTATATAGACTCATTACATGCAAAGTGAGATATTTCAAGCCTTTATTTGTTATAATTGTGATGATTATGGCTTACAGCTTATGAAAACCCCAAATTCGTGAAAAGGTTTTCATAAGCTGTAAGCCATAATCATCACAATTATAACAAATAAAGGCTTGAAATATCTCACTTTGCATGTAATGAGTCTATATAATATATTAGTTTCACCTTTTAAGTTGAATTACTGAAATAAATGAACTTTTGCATGATATTCTCATTTTTCAAATTTCACCTGTACTAGATGAATAAAATGCCATAAGATATTATGTCTTGTTTTCTGGGGAAATAAATCCCTAATAAGTGAGTTTTTGCTTAAAACAAGCAAAATTATCTGCCAATGGGGTCAGAAAAATTATCTTTTTTCTGTTTGAATTACCATTTTTCTGACCCCACTGGCAGATAATTTTGCTTGTTTTAAGCAAAAACTCACTTAATAGTGATTTATTTCCCCCAGAAAACAACACATAATATCTTATGGCATTTTACTCATCTAGTAAATGCATCTTGATTTAAGAATTTAGATATTTGGACTGGAAACAAGACAAAAATACTGAGTAAGAAAAGCATTTTTTGCAGTCTTCCTCTTCTCGTCTTCTTCTCCTCGTCTTCACCACTCCTTCTTCTTCTCGTCCATGGACACGCCGCCCGGGCCGAGCGCCACCACCAGCAACAGGCCTCCGACGACAGACGTGGTCTGGAAGAAGTCGTACTTCAGGAAGTCATGCATGGGTTTGTACGCCGGCACTGTCCAGAAAGCGTTGAAGTAAACGTTGATGGCCAGAAGCCAAACCACCAGCGTCAGAGCCGCGAGTTTAGTCTTGAATCCCACGGCCACGAGGATGATGAGAGCCGTTCCCACCATGTTCTGGAGAATCTGGAACACAGAGACAGCGAAAAATAAATGCTTTTCTTACTTAGTCTTGTTTCCAGTCCAAATATCAAACATTTCTTAAATCAAGATGCATTTACTAAAGTAGTAAAATGCCATTAGATATTATGTCTTTTTTCTGGGGAAATAAATCAAAATGAAGTGTGTTTTTGCTTAAAACAAGAAAAATTATCTGCTAATGGGGTCAGAAAAATAATGTTAATTCAAACAGGAACAGGATTATTTTTCTGACCCCATTGGCAGATCATTTTGCCTTTTTAAAGCAAAAACTCTTCAGTTTGATTTATTTCCTCAGAAAACAAGACTTAATGTCTAATGGCATTTTACTCATCTAGTAAATGCATCTTGATTTAAGAAATGTTTGATATTTTGACTGGAAACAAGACAAAAACACTAAGAAAGAAAAGCATTGTATTGTATAATATATTCATGCCTTATAGACACATTTAGCAGATTAGAGCTGGACGATTATATAGTTACAGTTGAGTTTTGCTATATACACTGCACAAAATGCTTTTCTTATTAGTATTTTTGTCTTGTTTCCAGTCCAAATAGCAAAAAATTCTTAAATCAAGATGCATTTACTAGATGAGTAAAGATATTAAGTCTTGTTTTCTGGGGGAATAAATCTAAATGAAGTGAGTTTTGGCTTAAAACAAGCAAAATGATCTGCCAATGGAGTCAGAAAAATAATGTTAATTCAAACAGAAACAAGATTATTTTTCTGACCCCATTGGCTGATAATTTTGCTTGTTTTAAGCCAAAACTCACTTCATTTTTATTTATCTCCCCTTAAAACAAGACATATCTTATTTGACTCATCTAGTAAATGCATCTTGATTTAATAATTTTTTGATGTTTTGACTGGAAACAAGACAAAAACACTAAGTAAGAAAAGCATTTTTTTGCAGTGTACACTTTTAAAAAATAAAGGCATTGATGGTTCCATGAAGAACCTTTAATCTTTCCATTCCATAAAAGTGGAAAAAGCCTCTTTAAAAAAGGTTATTTTAAGAACTGATCAGTGTAAGGTTTCTTTCTTGTGTTCGGAAATGCTGGATAATCATTCAGAGTCTAACATCTTCCCAAAATCTTTTGATACTTTGCCATTTGTTGTGTTTTTCCCCCACATTGCAACACTTGTGATGTTTCCGGTCAAAAATGAGCGGTCTACAAAAAATTGCTTACAAATCTCTCATTAAATAGAATATAACATAAATAAACATAATATTATATAAAAAAAATTCTGTAGAACGGTGTCGTGTTAGCGGCCCCTAAGTTAATAACTAATGATCTTTACAACAGAAGTGAATCAATCAAAACTAACTTTATCTGGACAATAACAGAGATTGTTTGGCTTTACAGTAGATCTAGAATAAAGTTACTGTAATCTCCTGTTATCACTGTAAAGCTGCTGTGAAACTCTATATTGTTAAAGTGCTGTAGAAATGAAGGAGACTCGACTACAACATAAATCTCTTTAAACTAATATGCCACTAAACACACTCCTTTATTTATAAGGGACAGTGAAATCTCTGTTATTGGTGTGAACGTACACACACACACACACACACACACACACACGGATCTGCACGAGTATGAAGGAGTGTTTAATGCTCTGCGTGACATTTGATTCCTGGGTTCAGGATCTCAGAGCGCATGTCAGAAACGCGTCTTCAATCTTCAACACGGTCATTTGAAGCTTCAGTGTCGAGTTTCATTCATTCCAAACCGCAGTTAAAAACTCAAAGCGTCCGAGTCATTTTCCAGGCTAATCTGCTTTTAAACAATATGTGCGGTGTAAAATCTACACACACACACACTACCAGTCAAAGGTTTGGGGTCGGTAAGATTTTTAATGTTTTTAAAAGAAGTCTCTGCTCACCAAGGCTGCATTTATTTGATTAAAATACAAAAAAATACAGTAAAAATGTGAAATATTACATTTTTTTTACATTTTCCGTCGGTCTTAGTGCACGATGTAACTACAGAAGAGTCAAGTTTTAAATAGGAAAAATATCGAAACTCTTTGGTCATTTTTTTTTTTTAGAACTGCTAATGGTCTTGTCCACTTCAATGATGTATGCTAAGCTATGCTAAAAGTGGTCCGCCAGAACCGGAGATCGGCTGAATGGATTCAAAAACGGTAAAACTCAACAGTTTAACTCTGGGGGAGTTGTAAAATGAGCCTATTTCCAAAAAAAGTGGAGTATCCCTTTAATAATATGCTAAAGCTCGGTTTTATTATTTACTGTATTTTCCAGAAAATAAGTCGAGTCGCTCAAACTTGCGTCGTTGAGAGAATAAAGTTGCATCAGTGTATAAGTCACATTTTATCATTAGAAATAATGTAAATAAAACGAAATGTTAACGATCTCTAAACATTGTAAACATGTATTTTACTTCCCTCACTCTAAATCCTTTTAATTTAATAGGCCTGAGGAGAATATAAAAAATATATGCATAAAAATAAACTAAATTATAGCTCTATTCATTACAAACATCATTCAAATGCATTTCACTCGGATATACGACACAATAGGGAAGAAAAACGACTTGAACACTGTATGGGTCAAAATTATCGATTTTTCTTTTATGCCAAAAATCATTAGAATATTAAGCAAAGATCATGTTCCATGAAAATATTTAGTAAATTTCCTACCGTAAATATACAAAAAAATATATTTTTGTGAGTGGATGCAGCAAAATCGCGAACA
>NW_026606655.1:422500-450000 GCF_029890125.1 Rhinichthys klamathensis goyatoka | reverse complement strand
ACCAGACGCCAGCAGCCAATCACTGACCAGACGCCAGCAGCCAATCACTGACCAGACGCCAGCAGCCAATCACTGACCAGACGCCAGCAGCCAATCACTGACCAGACGCCAGAAGCCAATCACTGACCAGACGCCAGCAGCCAATCACTGACCAGACGCCAGCAGCCAATCACTGACCAGACGCCAGCAGCCAATCACTGACCAGACGCCAGCAGCCAATCACTGACCAGACGCCAGCAGCCAATCACTGACCAGACGCCAGCAGCCAATCACTGATCAGACGCCAGCAGCCAATCACTGATCAGACGCCAGCAGCCAATCACTGATCAGACGCCAGCAGCCAATCACTGACCAGACGCCAGCAGCCAATCACTGATCAGACGCCAGCAGCCAATCACTGATCAGACGCCAGCACCAAATCACTGATCAAACGCCAGCAGCCAATCACTGATCAGACGCCAGCAGCCAATCACTGATCAGACGCCAGCAGCCAATCACTGATCATACTCCAGCAGCCAATCACTGATCAGACGCCAGCAGCCAATCACTGACCAGACGCCAGCAGCCAATCACTGATCAGACGCCAGCAGCCAATGACTGACTAAACGCCAGCAGCCAATCACTGATCAGACGCCAGCAGCCAATCACTGATCAGACGCCAGCAGCCAATCACTGACCAGACGCCAGCAGCCAATCACTGATCAGACGCCAGCAGCCAATCACTGATCAAACGCCAGCAGCCAATCACTGATCAGACGCCAGCAGACAATCACTGATCAAACGCCAGCAGCCAATCACTGACCAGACACCAGAAGCCAATCACTGACCAGACGCCAGCAGCCAATCACTGACCAGACGCCAGCAGCCAATCACTGACCAGACGCCAGCAGCCAATCACTGACCAGACGCCAGCAGCCAATCACTGATCAGACGCCAGCAGCCAATCACTGACCAGACGCCAGCAGCCAATCACTGACCAGACACCAGAAGCCAATCACTGACCAGACGCCAGCAGCCAATCACTGATCAGACGCCAGCAGCCAATCACTGACCAGACGCCAGCAGCCAATCACTGACCAGACACCAGAAGCCAATCACTGACCAGACGCCAGCAGCCAATCACTGACCAGACGCCAGCAGCCAATCACTGATAGAAAAAGTAACGCATATGTAATGTAACGCATTACTTTCCATAAAAGTAACCAAGTAATGTAATTAGTTCGCTTTTGTAGGGAGTAATCCAATATTTTAACCTTTAAAAAAGTAACTTTCCCCAACACTGGGAGTAATAATCATCATATCAATAATAATTTAATTAGTTGTATACAATTAATTTAATGTAATCTCTACAATCAAACAAAACAATTAAAAATAATAATAATAAAAAAATAACAGTTACATAAAAGCTGTCAACTGGTTACTATCATTAACTAAAACAATTAAAAATATTTGTTAATTGAAATAAAGCTGTTTAACAAAATAAAACATAAATAATAGTTGAAAATCTAAATACAAATTTGAAACGTTGCCTTGGCAATAAACTGAAATGAGTTTAAGTTAAAGCACTAAAATTATTAACTGGAATTTAAAAAACTAAAACTGAAATAAAAATGATTTGAACCTTTAGCAATATATATATTTTTTTTAAAGCTCAACCAAATTTCTAAAAATTAATATGAAAACTTAAAATATAAAAATAAGCATTAATTCATTATATTACTAAAACAAAAAAACAACAACTAAAATTACACTTGATAATTCTAATATTTCCTATTTTATCCCAGAAGAAATCACTCACCCACACCCTAGCAACCACCCAGGACACCCAAGTAACCGCCTAGCAACATCATAGCAACCACTTAGGAATACCCTAGGCCTAGTAATAGCTCAAAATACCTTACCAACACCCTAACAACTGCACAGGAATACCCAAGCAACCACTTAGGAATACCCTAGTAACAACTCATAATACTTTGGCAACACCCTAACAACCACCCAGGAATACCCTAGTAACAACTCAGAATACCTTAGTTAGCAACACCATAGCAACCACCCAAAATACCCAAAGAACAGCCTAATACCCTAGTAACAACTCAGAATACCTTAGCAACACCATAGCAACCACCCAAAATACCCAATGAACAGCCTAATACCCTAGTAACAACTCAGAATACCTTAGAAACACCATAGCAAACCATCCATGAATACCCAAGCAACCACTTAGGAATACCCTAGTACAACTCAGAATACCTTAGCAACACCCTAACAACACGCTAGCAACACACATTCTGAAGATCCAAATGAAAGCAGAAACTTACTTTGATGTTTAAGGTTTTGTTGCATCAATATCTCATATTCATAACAGCAGAAGCTCACAGTCACAGTAACCTGAACCTCCAGCGATTCACTCCACTTTTCCACATTTAGACTCCAGATTTGCAAGCGAGCAGATGCTGGGAATCACACACACACACACACACACACACACACACCCGTGCAGACACACTTTAATAGCAGGTGACATATGGAGGATCACTGACAGCTCTTATGAAATGTCATGTTTGATGAGTTCAGGAGGAAACCAGAGACAATGTGCTTTGAGAAGGTTATGATCTAATTCTCTGAGTTTCAGTATTTCTCAACACTGAGATTAAAAACTAAGTGAAGTAACAGTGAAGTACAGTAACAGCTGTGACTCAATCCTTCATAACGCATATGAAACTTTCAGACCTGGAGAAACCTCTCATAACACATAATGCGAACATGCATTTAATGTGTATTTTGTTTTTGCATATTCTAAACTCATGTAGCAACCAATATATGCCTGTTTACTCAATGCATTCACGTGCATTTTAATTCAAACGTCAAAAATGAAAATTCCTAATAAACCCTGATAAAGAAACAACATGGAGCGAAGTGTTATTACACCGGGTCACTGATGCACAAACACACACACACACACACAGCTTTAACAAAACATATAACACACTTCGCCTGGAAGTAAACATTAATCTCACACACACAGACACACAGTGATAAATAAAGATGATTGACACCTGATCCGCCACGTCCTCCGCCGAGCTTATCAGGTCCTCCTGCCCCATCGCTGATATGACTGATATATGACAATAACAATATAAACACACGTGTATTAAACACTCAGAAGTGCTGCTGCCTGTATAGGCCTCCACCGCCGCCGTCCCACAATGCACCGCGCTGATACGAAAGAACCTCTGTTCTCGTGCGCGCGCACACTGGCCTCCCGCGAGCCACGTATACTCAACCGCGCGCGCGCACGGCGAAACAGTTAATCAAGACTTTCACCAATATATTATTACAGTTGTGAGAATATTTCAGTAAAACAAGCACATTATAGATACATTATACTATAAATTTATAAAAAATAAAGATACAATTAATTATTATTATTGTATTACTAATAAATCATAGTTATTGTAATAATATAAAATTGATTATTATATATTATTTTAAGTTGAAATACATTTTATTTCGTATAATTTCAAAATGATAGACAATAATAATTATATTTATTAAAACACACACACACTCACACACTTACCTCGGTCTCTCTGTCACACACACTCTCTCTCACAGGCACACACAAACACACACACACTTTCTCACAGGTACACACACCCTTACCTCTGTATCTCTGTCACACACTCTCTCTCTCTCACACACACATACCTCTGTCTCTCTCTGTCACACACACACACACACTCTCTCTCTCTTTCTCACAGGCACACACACACCCTTACCTCTGTCTCTGTCACACACACACAAACTCACTCACTCTCACAAACACACACACACCTCTGTCACTCATACACACACACACACACACACACACACACTCTCTCTCTCTCACATTTCACACACACCTATCTCTGTCACACACACAGACAGACACACACATACCTGTGTCTCTCTCTCTGTCACACGCACACACACACACACACTTTAAATATTTATTTATATCCCTCATATAAATCAAACACAATAAAGTGCATTAGTATAACAGCTGCATGTGTCATGAGCTTGTGTCTGTAATTATACACAAGTAATCAACAATATCAGATAAATAGGAGACAAACAGCTGAAACACACTGATGTTCAATGTGAAGGATCAACGTGTGTGTGTGTGTGTGTGTGTTGCTTTAAAAGAGCAAACACACATCTGTTGTGTTTTATTCTCTTAGTTTTTATGAATTCATTTTATAATCATTTGTCATATAGTTGTCATTTGATTGATCATTTAATTGTTATACTATTATTAGTCATTCTTGCGGCGGTTCAGCGTATCGAAGTTCATTAGAAGTCAAAGTCTCCAAAATATAAACTCATTTTCCAGTTTACTTAAATAACTGCAAATAAAGACAAAAAAACATGTAGACATTAAAAAACAAAACTAATAAAAGCACAACAAAATTAATAAAACAACAATTAAATTGAAAACAGAAAATGTATTTTTTTAAATTATTTCAAAACTACAAATATAAAAATTCAAATTATGAATACAAACTATAATAGCATCTCAACGATATTAAAATAGCAATGCTCTAATATTGTCAAACACAAACACATGCATTTATGAAAATCCCTTACAGGAAAAAAAACATTTCAATGAGTTCAACTTTTTTATTTTCCATTTACTTTGCCAACATGTTTAAAACCATTCTTCTTTCTGTTCTTCTTAAACCTCTTGGTGGAGCCGGGAGGAGGAAGCTGGAGAAACAGCAGAACACACACATTACAGCAGAACACACACACACAGACAGACACACACACACACATTAGTGATAGGCGATTCCACTTATTTTGTTTTCGATGCGATACTAAAGGCCAGTATCGCTGATATGATCCCTCTAAACTGAACTTTTAAATTAAACAATTTCTCAAATTATTGAATTACTAAGAGTAAAAGTATTAATGATACCCACTTAACATTACATTTGAAAGGCATTTAAACATTCATTACGCCTTAACAGAAACTTATTCGATTTTTTTGTTTTGTTTACACATGGTTAAAAAGTTCACTTGTAATGGTAACCATGGAAATCTACAAAATATTATTTGTTACTTATTCATTATTACAAAATGTTTTATTAGAGTATCGATACTTCATATCTATGGAAGCTTGTTTCCGCCACAGAATGAAAAATAAAAAAGGTAATTGAGACTTTTTATCTCACAATTGCGAGATATAAAGTCAGAATTTATTGATATAAAGTCAGAATTGCGAGATATAAAGTCAGAATTTATTGATATAAAGTCACAATTGCGAGATATAAAGTCAGAATTTATTGATATAAAGTCAGAATTGCAAGTTATAAAGTCAGAATTTATTGATATAAAGTCACAATTGCGAGATATAAAGTCAGAATTGATTGAAATAAAGTCGCAATTGCAGTTTATAAAGTCAGAATTGCGTGTTATAAAGTCAGAATTGCGTGATATAAAGTCAGAATTGCGTGATATAAAGTCAGAATTGTGAGATATAAAGTCAGAATTGCGTGTTATAAAGTCAGAATTGTGTGTTATAAAGTCAGAATTGCGTGATATAAAGTCAGAATTGCGTGTTATAAAGTCAGAATTGCGTGTTATAAAGTCAGAATTGCGTGATATAAAGTCAGAATTGTGAGATATAAAGTCAGAATTGCGTGTTATAAAGTCAGAATTGTGTGTTATAAAGTCAGAATTGTGAGATATAAAGTCAGAATTGCGTGTTATAAAGTCAGAATTGTGTGTTATAAAGTCAGAATTGCGTGATATAAAGTCAGAATTGTGTGTTATAAAGTCAGAATTGCGTGATATAAAGTCAGAATTGCGTGATATAAAGTCAGAATTGCGTGTTATAAAGTCAGAATTGCGTGTTATAAAGTCAGAATTGCGTGTTATAAAGTCAGAATTGTGTGTTATAAAGTCAGAATTGCGTGATATAAAGTCAGAATTGCGTGTTATAAAGTCAGAATTGCGTGATATAAAGTCAGAATTGTGTTATAAAGTCAGAATTGTGAGATATAAAGTCAGAATTGCGTGTTATAAAGTCAGAATTGTGTGTTATAAAGTCAGAATTGTGTGTTATAAAGTCAGAATTGTGTGTTATAAAGTCAGAATTGCGTGATATAAAGTCAGAATTGCGTGATATAAAGTCAGAATTGCGTGATATAAAGTCAGATTTGCGTGTTATAAAGTCAGAATTGCGTGATATAAAGTCAGAATTGCGTGTTATAAAGTCAGAATTGCGTGATATAAAGTCAGAATTGCGTGATATAAAGTCAGAATTGTGTGTTATAAAGTCAGAATTGCGAGATATAAAGTCAGAATTGCGTGATATAAAGTCAGAATTGTGTGTTATAAAGTCAGAATTGCGAGATATAAAGTCAGAATTGTGTGTTATAAAGTCAGAATTGTGTGTTATAAAGTCAGAATTGCGTGTTATAAAGTCAGAATTGCGTGTTATAAAGTCAGAATTGTGTGTTATAAAGTCAGAATTGCGAGATATAAAGTCAGAATTGCGTGATATAAAGTCAGAATTGCGTGTTATAAAGTCAGAATTGCGTGATATAAAGTCAGAATTGCGTGTTATAAAGTCAGAATTGCGTGTTATAAAGTCAGAATTGCGTGATATAAAGTCAGAATTGCGTGATATAAAGTCAGAATTGCGTGATATAAAGTCAGAATTGCGTGATATAAAGTCAGAATTGCGTGTTATAAAGTCAGAATTGTGTGTTATAAAGTCAGAATTGTGTGTTATAAAGTCAGAATTGCGTGATATAAAGTCAGAATTGCGTGATATAAAGTCAGAATTGCGTGTTATAAAGTCAGAATTGCGTGATATAAAGTCAGAATTGCGTGATATAAAGTCAGAATTGCGTGATATAAAGTCAGAATTGCGTGATATAAAGTCAGAATTGCGTGATATAAAGTCAGAATTGCGTGTTATAAAGTCAGAATTGTGTGTTATAAAGTCAGAATTGTGTGTTATAAAGTCAGAATTGTGTGTTATAAAGTCAGAATTGTGTGATATAAAGCCAGAATTGTGTTATAAAGTCAGAATTGTGTGTTATAAAGCCAGAATTGTGTGATATAAAGTCAGAATTGTGTGATATAAAGCCAGAATTGTGTGTTATAAAGTCAGAGTTGCGTGTTATAAAGCCAGAATTGTGTTATAAAGTCAGAATTGCGTGTTATAAAGTCAGAATTGTGTGTTATAAAGTCAGAATTGCGAGATATAAAGTCAGAATTGCGTGATATAAAGTCAGAATTGTGTGTTATAAAGTCAGAATTGCGAGATATAAAGTCAGAATTGTGTGTTATAAAGTCAGAATTGTGTGTTATAAAGTCAGAATTGCGTGTTATAAAGTCAGAATTGCGTGTTATAAAGTCAGAATTGTGTGTTATAAAGTCAGAATTGCGAGATATAAAGTCAGAATTGCGTGATATAAAGTCAGAATTGCGTGTTATAAAGTCAGAATTGCGTGATATAAAGTCAGAATTGCGTGTTATAAAGTCAGAATTGCGTGTTATAAAGTCAGAATTGCGTGATATAAAGTCAGAATTGCGTGATATAAAGTCAGAATTGCGTGATATAAAGTCAGAATTGCGTGATATAAAGTCAGAATTGCGTGTTATAAAGTCAGAATTGTGTGTTATAAAGTCAGAATTGTGTGTTATAAAGTCAGAATTGCGTGATATAAAGTCAGAATTGCGTGATATAAAGTCAGAATTGCGTGTTATAAAGTCAGAATTGCGTGATATAAAGTCAGAATTGCGTGATATAAAGTCAGAATTGCGTGATATAAAGTCAGAATTGCGTGATATAAAGTCAGAATTGCGTGATATAAAGTCAGAATTGCGTGTTATAAAGTCAGAATTGTGTGTTATAAAGTCAGAATTGTGTGTTATAAAGTCAGAATTGTGTGTTATAAAGTCAGAATTGTGTGATATAAAGCCAGAATTGTGTTATAAAGTCAGAATTGTGTGTTATAAAGCCAGAATTGTGTGATATAAAGTCAGAATTGTGTGATATAAAGCCAGAATTGTGTGTTATAAAGTCAGAGTTGCGTGTTATAAAGCCAGAATTGTGTTATAAAGTCAGAATTGCGTGTTATAAAGTCAGAATTGTGTGATATAAAGTCAGAATTGTGTGTTATAAAGTCAGAATTGCGTGTTATAAAGTCAGAATTGCGTGATATAAAGTCAGAATTGCGTGATATAAAGTCAGAATTGCGTGATATAAAGTCAGAATTGCGTGTTATAAAGTCAGAATTGTGTGTTATAAAGTCAGAATTGTGTGTTATAAAGTCAGAATTGTGTGTTATAAAGTCAGAATTGTGTGATATAAAGCCAGAATTGTGTTATAAAGTCAGAATTGTGTGTTATAAAGCCAGAATTGTGTGATATAAAGTCAGAATTGTGTGATATAAAGCCAGAATTGTGTGTTATAAAGTCAGAGTTGCGTGTTATAAAGCCAGAATTGTGTTATAAAGTCAGAATTGCGTGTTATAAAGTCAGAATTGTGTGATATAAAGTCAGTTGCGTGTTATAAAGCCAGAATTGTGTGATATAAAGCCAGAATTGTGTGTTATAAAGTCAGAATTGCGTGATATAAAGTCAGAATTGTGTGTTATAAAGTCAGAGTTGCGTGTTATAAAGCCTGAATTGCGTGATATAAAGTCAGAATTGCGTGTTATAAAGCCAGAATTGCGTGTTATAAAGCCAGAATTGTGTGATATAAAGTCAGAATTGCGTGTTATAAAGTCAGAGTTGCGTGTTATAAAGCCAGAATTGCGTGATATAAAGTCAGAATTGCGTGTTATAAAGCCAGAATTGCGTGTTATAAAGCCAGAATTGCGTGTTATAAAGCCAGAATTGCGTGATATAAAGTCAGAATTGCGTGATATAAAGTCAGAATTGCGTGATATAAAGTCAGAATTGCGTGATATAAAGTCAAAATTGTGTGTTATAAAGTCAGAATTGTGTGTTATAAAGTCAGAATTGCGAGAATTGCATGTTATAAAGCCAGAATTGCGTGATATAAAGTCAGAATTGTGTGTTATAAAGTCAGAATTGCGTGATATAAAGTCAGAATTGCGTGATATAAAGTCAGAATTGCGTGTTATAAAGTCAGAATTGTGTGTTATAAAGTCAGAATTGTGTGTTATAAAGTCAGAATTGCGTGTTATAAAGTCAGAATTGCGTGTTATAAAGTCAGAATTGCGTGTTATAAAGTCAGAATTGCGTGTTATAAAGTCAGAATTGTGTGTTATAAAGTCAGAATTGCGTGTTATAAAGTCAGAATTGCGTGATATAAAGTCAGAATTGTGTGTTATAAAGTCAGAATTGTGTGTTATAAAGTCAGAATTGCGTGATATAAAGTCAGAATTGCGTGTTATAAAGTCAGAATTGCGTGATATAAAGTCAGAATTGCGTGTTATAAAGTCAGAATTGCGTGTTATAAAGTCAGAATTGCGTGTTATAAAGTCAGAATTGCGTGTTATAAAGTCAGAATTGCGTGTTATAAAGTCAGAATTGCGTGTTATAAAGTCAGAATTGCGTGTTATAAAGTCAGAATTGCGTGTTATAAAGTCAGAATTGCGTGTTATAAAGTCAGAATTGTGTGTTATAAAGTCAGAATTGTGTGTTATAAAGTCAGAATTGTGTGATATAAAGTCAGAATTGCGTGTTATAAAGTCAGAATTGTGTGTTATAAAGTCAGAATTGTGTGTTATAAAGTCAGAATTGCGTGTTATAAAGTCAGAATTGTGTGTTATAAAGTCAGAATTGCGTGATATAAAGTCAGAATTGCGTGATATAAAGTCAGAATTGTGTGATATAAAGTCAGAATTGCGTGTTATAAAGTCAGAATTGCGTGATATAAAGTCAGAATTGTGTGATATAAAGTCAGAATTGGGTGTTATAAAGTCAGAATTGCGTGTTATAAAGTCAGAATTGCGTGTTATAAAGTGAGAATTGCGTGTTATAAAGTCAGAATTGCGTGATATAAAGTCAGAATTGCGTGTTATAAAGTCAGAATTGCGTGTTATAAAGTCAGAATTGCGTGTTATAAAGTCAGAATTGCGTGATATAAAGTCAGAATTGCGTGATATAAAGTCAGAATTGCGTGATATAAAGTCAGAATTGCGTGATATAAAGTCAGAATTGCGTGATATAAAGTCAGAATTGCGTGATATAAAGTCAGAATTGCGTGTTGTAAAGTCAGAATTGCGTGATATAAAGTCAGAATTGCGTGTTGTAAAGTCAGAATTGCGTGATATAAAGTCAGAATTGCGTGATATAAAGTCAGAATTGCGTAATATAAAGTCAGAATTGCGTGATATAAAGTCAGAATTGCGTGATATAAAGTCAGAATTGTGAGATATAAAGTCAGAATTGCGTGATATAAAGTCAGAATTGCGTAATATAAAGCCAGAATTCCGTGATATAAAGTCAGAATTGCGTGATATAAAGTCGCAATTGCGTGATATAAAGAAGAGAAAAGATGTCAGAATTGAGACATAAACTCGCAATTATGTGTTATAAAGTCAGAATTGCTAGATGTAAACTCGCAATTGTGAGAAAAAAAGTCAGAATTGTGAGATAAAAAGTAGCAATTCTGTCTTTTTTTCTCGCAATTGCGACTTTATATCTGGCAATCGCGACTTTATATCTGGCAATCGCGACTTTATATCTGGCAATCGCGACTTTATATCTCGCAATCGCGACTTTATATCTCGCAATCGCGACTTTATATCTCGCAATCGCGACTTTATATCTCGCAATCGCGACTTTATATCTCGCAATCGCGACTTTATATCTCGCAATTGCGACTATTTCTCAGAATTGTGACTTTATTTCTCACAATTCTGACTTCATATCTCGCAATTGTGAGATAAAAAGTCGCAATTATTATTATTTATTTTTTTATTCAGTGACGGAAACAAGCTTCCAATACATATCGATTCGCCCATCCCTAATAGACATTTAACTTTATACAAGTCATAACTTTTACACATAATCCTAATTTTTCAGGGTAGCTTTTATTTGATTACTTCTAACTATGTTTTCTAACGGCATTGTTTTGATAACATGTTTTATATTTGAATTTTATATTTCAATATTCTTTTCTTTTATATTGTTGTATTTCTCTTTTATTTTTTCCAATTTTTTGTGAAGCACTTTGAGATGTAACTTTTAAAGGCGCTATAGAAAATATTTTAAAATTATTATTATTATTATTATTATCTATCAGTCTGCATTTGCTTATCTATTTTGACATGCTATATTTTTATGTCAATTCCACTTTTGTGAGTGAATCCTGTATTTATATGAAGATGTCACTTCCTAAACGATATCTTTATGGACTTTATGAAGAGTCAAAGTGACAGAAATCTCTCAGATTTCATCACAATATCTTCATTGTTTATGTTTAGAAGATGAACGAAAGTGTTACGGGTTTGGAACGACACAAGCGAGAGGAAATGATGACAGAATATTCATTTATGGGTGAAATATCCCTTTTTCAATAAAGTGTGAAACTGCTTCATGAAATATGTGGAACTCTGTGAAAGTAATGTATGCAAATCAAATTTAGACATAATTCATGATTAAAGTGTCAAACCTTCAAAACTGCATTCATATTCTACACTTCATCAAACACACATGTCAATCAAATCACCTTTTTGCGTTTCTGTGTCTGGTTTTCTACTTCCATTTCAGAAACTTCATCTTCCTCATCATCATCATCAGTCTCAAAGTCCTCTTCCTCTTTCATGTTCTGCTCTTCCTCTTCCTTCTTAATGAAGAGAGAAGCTGCAGAAACACGACACACACTAACATCAGCATCAGGGTTATTATCCATAATCATAACCAGTGAAAACATTCCTGGTCATTTAAAGCTGAAATAAAATAAAATTAAACTTTAAACTAAATGTAAATTAGAAATGTTGCAAAAAACTTAAATAAGTTTGAAGTTGAAGTACTAAAATTATTAACGGGAAATAAAAAAAAACTTTAAACTGAAAATAAATAAATGAAACCTATATAGCTATATAAAAAAAATGCACATAACAACATTTTTAAAACAAAAGCACAATGAAATTACTAAGATTACTAAAATTAACATGAAACTAAAAATATATATATAAAAACCAATTCAAAATATTAATTAAACCATAAATAAGAATAAAATATAAATAAAACTATAATATTAGTTTTAGTTTAAGCATTTTATTACTTCTTTTAAATAATTTATAAAAACTAAATAATAATAATAATATTATTAAATAATAATAAAAACTGAAAACAAAAGATAAAGGCTCATTCGAAATATTAATAAAACTA
Source organism: Rhinichthys klamathensis goyatoka (assembly GCF_029890125.1). NCBI lineage: Eukaryota > Metazoa > Chordata > Actinopteri > Cypriniformes > Leuciscidae > Rhinichthys > Rhinichthys klamathensis. The sequence continues at coordinate 437,634 of NW_026606655.1, read as the reverse complement.
TAAAACCAACAAAAGTTATTTTATTTTATTAAAAAAAAATTTGTTTAATTAACAAAATCACATAAACCTACTTAAATTACTAAAACTAATAATACTAAAATATTTTTAAAAATATTTTATTCGTTTTTTTAATATTTATTTAAAAACCTAATTAACAAAACCACATAAAAATTACTAAAAATCAAACTAATTAAAATGAAAATTGAAAATATAAAAATAAAAGCTAATTCAAAATATCAATACAATTTATATAAATAATTAATTTATTCTTTTTTATATTTTTAAAGACCTAACTAACAAAAACACATACAATTACTAAAAAAATTAACTAAAATTAAAATGAAAACTAATAATACTAAAATATTTAAAAAAATATTTTATTCGTTTTTTATATTTATTTAAAAACCTAATTAACAAAACCACATAGAAATTACTAAAAATCAAACAAATTAAAATGAAAATTGAAAATATAAAAATAAAAGCTAATTCAAAATATCAATACAATTTATATAAATAATTAATTTTCATTCTTTTTTATATTTTTAAAGACCTAACTTACAAAAAGCACATACAATTACTAAAAAAATTAACTAAAATTAAAATGAAAACTGAAAATACAAAAATTAAAACCATTTCAAAATATTAATAAAACCTATAATAGCAAATAAATAATCCTTAAATAAGCAGAATTCATCAGTGCGTGTTGTTCTAAATGAGAATCGCAGTTTGTGAGTAATAAGCGGGAGCTGGGACAGTGGTGTGTGTGTGTGTGTGTGTGTGCACTGACGTGGATAAAGGTCAGACAGACTGTCCTCAGAGTCGCTGTCCTCCACGTCACTCGAACCTGGAGCCCAGACGCCACTGTCCTCCTTCCTGCTGGCTCGTTTATCACTTCCTGTGGCTCGTTTATCACTTCCTGTGGCTCGTTTGTCACTTCCTGTGGGCCGTTTGTCACTTCCTGAGGCCTCGTCACACACTGCTGCTCTCTTCTTCTGCCGGAGCTGGACCGGGACAAACTTCACACCCTGACGCACACACTCCTCATCTGACACAGATATAAAGCATGGCATATTAATGACTTTATTAATTAATGACAATATTAGTAATCAGTAGTGGTGGAACGGAGCACAAAATTCACGGTTCGCATCATTTACGGTTTTTGAGCCACGGATCGGATGAGCAAAAAAAAAAAAAAAAAAAAAGTATATATTGGGGGGGGGGGGGGGGGGGTAACTTTGCTTTTCATTAATTATTTAAAGCTCACTTGAAGTTCTTCGACACCACATCAGAAACTACTAGCCTAACTGATAAAGTTCACACATTATTAAAAACAAGTGAACAGTCAGTAATAAAATAAGAACAAATACACAAATAACAAGAAGAGATGAAACTAAATAAAGTTACGAAGTCTAACAGTAGTATTCAGGTCCAGAAATGAATAATTAAGCCTAAATGTGAAATAACACGATTTGTTCACTGTAGAAATCTTTGTTAACGGTGTATTTTGTTGTTTTATTAACATTAATGCCACAGACGACAGCAGGAATATTAGGCTACTGTCACTTTAAGAGCAAATGCACTGACAAGCATCCGGTAATCAACGCCGTGCCGTGATGACGACGCTGAAGCCGGGATCGGTCGCCAGCGAGTGGAACAGTACGTAATGCGCTAGTTTATGATCGAGTCAGAGAAAGAAATGCACAAGCGTGGAGAGAAATCGCAGCTCATAAGCAAACTGAAGACGCTGCCGAGACATTATTGGCGCTTTTCCACTGCTGGTACGGCTCGGTACGTTTCGACGCGGCACGGTTCGGTTCGCTTTAGCTCGGTTGCTTTTCCACCGCAGTTAGTACCTCTTCAAAGTGGGTGGGACTGATCGTTATTTTGTCCCTACACTGTTTGTAGGTCCGGTGATAGCCGTGTGCGGCTAAGAGCTGAGCTACTTCTTGGAACCCTTTTTCATTCCGTTTTGCCCCATCCAGCTCTTGCTGGATCCGCTCCTCGGCAACCAACGAGAGGAACGTCTGCACCTCGTCCACTGACCACGATTCAGCCATTTCTTTTTAAAGTTTTAAAAACAGATGCTACCGCGTTGGCTGTTTTGTCTACTGGTTATTTAAATCTAGCGGGTTTAGTGTCCAATGACGCTGGTAGTGACGATTCTGTCTGACCAATCAGTGATCTGCAGTGTTTTTACGTCACATTTTAGTACCGGTACGGTACGCTTGGAACCTCAACAGACCAGGTACCATTTAAAGTGAGCCGAAGCGAGCCGTACCGTACCGTACCACATGCAGTGGAAAAGCACCACAAGTGAGCCGTACCGAACCGAACCGTACCGTACTAATCAGTGGAAAAGCGCCATATGTCACGTGTCTTTACGGGATTTTTACGGGTTGTGTGTGAACACACTCTCTGATTCCGGAAAATCACTGGCAGTGAGAATGAACCAAAATCAAGCATTGGTAGCATTGGTAGGTTTAGGATTAGTTTAGGTTAGATTAGGGGCGGGGTTATGATTAGGGGCGGGGTTGGGATTGGGGGCAGGATTAGTTTAGGTTAGGATTAGGGGCGGGGTTATGATTAGGGGCGGGGTTGGGATTGGGGGCAGGATTAGTTTAGGTTAGGATTAGGGGCGGGGTTATGATTAGGGGCGGGGTTGGGATTGGGGGCAGGATTAGTTTAGGTTAGGATTAGGGGCGGGGTTATGATTAGGGGCGGGGTTGGGATTGGGGGCAGGATTAGTTTAGGTTATGATTAGGGGCGGGGTTGGGATTGGGGGCAGGATTAGTTTAGGTTAGGATTAGGGGCGGGGTTGGGATTAGGGGCAGGGTTATGATTAGTGGTGGGGTTATGATTAGGGGCGGGGTTGGGATGGGATTAGGGGCGGGGTTAGGATTAGGGGCAGGATTAGTTTAGGTTAGGATTAGGGGCGGGGTTGGGATTAGGGGCAGGGTTATGATTAGTGGTGGGGTTATGATTAGGGGCGGGGTTGGGATGGGATTAGGGGCGGGGTTAGGATTAGGGGCGGGGTTGGGATTAGGAGCAGGGTTAGGGGCGGGGTTAGGATTAGGGGTGGGGTTGGGATTAGGAGCAGGGTTAGGATTAGGGGTGGGGTTGGGATTAGGAGCAGGGTTAGGGGCGGGGTTAGGATTAGGGGAGGGGTTGGGAGCAGGGTTAGGGGCGGGGTTAGGATTAGGGGCGGGATTGGGATTAGGGGCGGGATTGGGATTAGGGGCGGGATTGGGATCAGAGTATGTGAGCGGAGTGGAGCGGGAGCGGAGCGAGGAGTGGAGCGGTGTGATTTTGAATGGAGTGCGGAGCGGATTTTTTAAAAGTCGGAGCGTCGTGGTTTTCACTCGCTCCGAGAGCGCTCCACTACCGCTCCATCACGAGTACAATTCATGCCAACGGCTCATTATAAAACTGCATTTTTAGTAAGGATTCACACGTTAAACATTACTCTAGCATGGTACAGAGATGGATCACTCAAATCAGAAAAAAATGTGAAGGATGTGAATGATGACGCCGATGGACATGAGTGGCTGCGGGAGGTTATTTCTCAAGCCTACTGAATATGATCGGGCAACACTATCTCATGAAAGTGCGTATCTATATGTGACGACCCTAAGTGTACTCCTTACCTGATGGTGGCAGTCTGTGGGAGTTTTGGGTCACTCCCCCATGCTAATTGTTAATTAGGAAATTTAGTATTTAAGTGTTTGAGTTTTTCATTTGGTTAGCACTCTCTGTGGGATAGTTTCTCACAGGAGTTGCTCTTTACATCGCATTGCTTTTCTTTCTTATACTTATCATTATATCATGTAGCTTTAATATTTTGTTGTAGTTATTCTGTTTATTTCTTTGTTTCTTTATTTTCCCTAGACTTATGTTTGTTATGAGTGGTTATTGTTATGTTTGTTAAAGAGAATAAAATCTTTCTTTTCATTCATTGAACATTTGAGTTGATCCCTCTTTCATGTTGCGGCTTTAAACGAGTTGGTCGTAACACTATAGCACACATTTTATTTTTTGTGCCATTTATACATAAACTTTTTTTTTGCATGCAAATGAAATGTACTAAATGCCTTGCCTTGGTTATGATTAGGTGTGTGAAGTGCGTGCACGCCATAAAGTGCGTATCATATGCACGCGAAAACTTCGTATCCCAGGCTTAGGCTATGCAAGCAAAAACAAGTTTTTGGCGTATAAATGGTACGAGAAATAAAATGTGTGACGCACTTTCATGAGATCGAGCCGGATCGGGTGAAAGCACATTTTAAACAGGTAAGCTAACACTTATTCACACACGCAATCGCTTTCTCACCAGTGTTAATTTTGTCAGCAAATTTTGATTTAGTTTTAGTCTTAGTCTTTTGACTAAAATGGCATTTAGTTTTAGTCATATTTTAGTCATCTGAATTGTTTTAGTTTTAGTCTAGTTTTAGTCGACGAAATACAATAACATTTTAGTCGACTAAATCTACAGTAGATTTAGTCGACTAAAATATAATGGGTTTAGTTCAATTGTAATGCGTTAATTTAGAATTTCTCTAAAATTTCCAAACCCATTTACTCCCGGAGAAAACATCTATTAACCTATTAATATGAATGATTTTTAAGTTTGAACATGCAATACAGATACAGATTTAACTGCTGTTACTTAAAAAATATCTTAAAATTAAATAAAACCACTTTTCCTAAAGTACAACACAGTCTTCTTTACAATGAATGATATATGCATTCCTTATAACTACTTGCATACATCATTCTTTATTCTTTCAAGCAGACATATTTATTTGTATGAATTCAATATAATTAATCCTTATTAAAGCTATTAACAAACAGTGAATGCTTTTCTCTTTTTCTTTTGTTGCTTGATCAAAATTAAGGACACGGACCGCATTATGTTTATCGCCACTGTCACTTTAAGACGTCGGATCATGTCCAATGACATGCGGATACAATTGCACTGATGCACATCCGATACACTCACAGTTTAAGACATAACCAGCATAGTTTACATGAATACTCTCTAAAACGGACATTTAGACAGACTGTTGTGTGTATTTGTCCATTCAGACACGAAAGAGAGCTCAATTCAGTAGCCTACTCGCGCGCTGTAGGTGTATTGTGCATGACTGCACGCTTCGGGTTAGGTGTGTGCGCACAGAAAACCGCACCGAATAGAGCTCTTTTTTGCATCGTCACTCTTATTCAGATCTATATGTCTGCTCTACTCATTCTCCCAGACGTTCACATTTTTTAACGTTTTATGACCGCGGGGTAGATCACGTTACAGTAGCCTACAAATGTGCGCATCTATCTATCACACACGCTCAGGACATCAGTTCTGACGGATCGCTTCCCAAATCGTCACTATCTAACATTTTCGTCTAGTTTTTATTCGTTGACGAAAATGTCAATAGATTTTCGTCATAGTCTTTGTCATTCAAAACTAGGTTTTATTTAGTTATCGTCTCGTTTTCGTCTGTGAAAAAATGTCGTTGACGAATAATTTTCGTCGTTATTTTCGTCAACGAAATTAACACTGTTTCTCACGATTGCGTCTCAATGCATTGCATTCAAAAAATGTACTCTTACAGTGCTGTCGGTTTGATTTCGAACGAGCAGAAAACTGTAAGAAATGTAGTGACCCGTGGGTAGATAACTGATGAAAACGTTATTTTCATCTTTCCAAACAAAATATGCTCTGCAAAAAGCAGCAATGATATTTAACTTATAATGCTGATAATGTAATAAGTCATAGGAAAAGTTCGCACACTATCCAATAAACCACATTGAAACTATTCTCCTAATGATGTTTAAAAAAAACAAATAATAATATGCCTATAGGCTATATTACGATGAGGAGAAATTTTGTGAGATTTCAAAGCATACTTAAATAGTTATTCGCAATTTCCTCGGGGAGCGAAGACGGAGCGGTGTTTCTGATATCAGTGAGCGAGGAGTGGAGCGGGAGCGGTAAATGGTGAACCCGGAGCGGAGCTGGAGCGGAGTGATTATTAAATGCTTGGAGCGCGGAGGGAACATTGTTGCCGCTCCACTCCGCTCACATACTCTGGTTGGGATTAGGAGCAGGGTTAGGGGCGGGGTTGGGATTAGGGGCGGGGTTAGGGGCGGGGTTGGGATTAGGGGCGGGGTTGGGATTAGGCAATCAGGTACTGACTTCAACGAGGCGGGTAATAATTTGGCAGGGGGTCGAAATTAGGCACAACACCGGAATCTCTGTGTGAAAGGGGCTTCTCTCTCTTTCTCTCTCTCTCTCTGTGCGCACAGATAACGCGCAAGTCCTGATTTTCGCCTCTTCTTCTGCGTTTAAAATGGTTTGGATGTGTAAATTGGCACATTTCTTCCTTCTGTTCCTCCATTGCTGTATATCTGATCTCACTTTAGCCGAATTCGCGAGACTTCCGGTTAAACTCCGCCTACTCGCAGACGCGACACTTGACAGAACACTGTGCAACTATAATAATAACATAAATGTAACTTGACCATGGCCTTTTGCACAATGATGGTTACACTGATCCGTTAATCCGCGAGTCAAACGCGTGCCGGACCGCGGGTCAGCTGATCCGTACGGGTCCCGATCACCGCGACCCGTTCCAGCCCTGTTAATGGAGGATGAACTTACACTGATCTAGAGCCTTCCTGTAGCGCTTGCCGGTGACGTGGCGAAGAACATGTCGAGGAACGCGGTTGATGTGGCGTAACGTGAGTTTGCAGAAGAGATGATTACTGAGGAAACAGAACCACAATCAATTTATTCAACATGAAAATATTAACACGTCATTAGCTAGTTAGTTACTTTATTGTCCCCGTATAGTACAAATCACACACACACACAATACAAAGATTGTACATATACATAGTATAATTCATAGTACATTATTATCTTAACATGATATTATTCATAATATATTATGAAATTAACATTGTCTAAACAACTTGATTATTACTTATAAACATAAAACATTTCTGTTATTTAAAAAAAATATTAGATGAAATACTTCAAATAACGGAAATAAGTTTAAGTTGAAACACTAAAATTATTTACTGCAAAAAAATAAAACTGAACTTAAAAATAAATTACTTAAAAATGTTTTAAAAAAAATACAATTAAATTAAAATTAAAACAAAAATAAAAGCCAATTCAAAATATTAATAAAAACAATAGCTTATAAATAAATAAAATAATCACTAGTTATCAGTGCACATTATTCTAAATTAATAATAATAATTAAATTCAATGAAAAAAAAGTTAAATTTCACCAGATGATGAAAGCATTTAAACCAAGCTAGCTGACCAGTGAAAAAAAAGTCATATTGTGTTTTGACATGCAACAAGATACACTTATACCGCAGATCTGAAATATGCAAAATAATGGCATAATGAATGTGAATATTATTTTCCGTGAGGCACATTAACTCTCAGGAGACCCCAAATGACTTCATTTTCAAAGATTGTGGATAAATTCCTGTCAGACAATCTAAAGTTTCATGATTAGAAATCATTCCTAACTCTTACAGACACCGCTATATAAAATACAGAGAAAGATGAAGACATTAAATGGTCTCATTAATGCAAGTTTATATATTTTTCTACAGTTTAAATGTACATCATCATGTAACTTTTGGCCCTCTAGTGATTAAAAAACAAAACCGCATTCTGAAGAACATCGTTTGTGCGGATGAATATGATCTTTCTCATAACACAAAAATAGAGAGAGAGAGATTATCCTACTGCTCTTTACTACTATTTCACTAGCCTTAAATAATAATAATAATAAATGTATTGTCATTGCAGTGATACAACGAAATTACATTAGACCCCCTGTGGTGAAAATACAGCTTTTAAATGTTGTTTATATGTCTATGTGGTGTTTTTAATATGCTTTAACATTTAAATATGTAATTTTTTTAATATGTAAACATTTAAATATGTAATTTTGGCGATCAAAGAGTAGTTTTAAGGGACACAATTATTGAATACTTTAAGGGAGATTTTAAATACGTTTGTTATAGGCTTGGCATTTAAAATAAATTATAGTTCCATTTATTTTTATTTTTACAAAGAACAGTTAAATTTAATTTTATGCATATACTTTTTATGAGTGAGGGGAAGTAAAATACATGTTTACAATGTTTAGAGATCATTAACATTTCGTTTTATTTACCAGTATTTTACATTATTTCTAATGATAAAATGTGATTTATACACTGATGCAAATTTATTCTCATCAACGCAAGTTTGAGCGACTCGACTTATTTTCTGGAAAATACAGTAAATAATAAAACCGAGCTGTAGCATATTATTAAAGAGTACATTTAAACGGAGCAGGTTTGCTCCAATAAATCCAGCGTTATATCTATTACCCTCACCCTTATTAACTGTGTGTTTAATCACTGTTATAATACCGCTAAAACGTGTGTAGTTTTTTGTCAGTGTTTATATAAAAACATCCAATTATGCAGAATATACGATTGTAAATATTTAATTGATGAATTGTCAATGCAATAATTAACAATACAATATATAGGGTATGATTTTAGCCCTAAACTCAGCATATTGGCACACAATAATGACTGTAAATCCACCGTTCTCTGCCTGGATCCAGTTGTGTCTGTGTATCGCAGCTTCTGTTCTGTAGCTTTCAGCAGTTTGGAAAAATATACCTCTGTTTCTTGTCAAATCTATTTATACAGTCAATCTCAAAGCTCCTTCACGATTTAGATGAGTTTTGTGTGTTTTTAGGGTTAGGCTGAAAACAAATGCTGCCACTCAGTGTGTCACTCAAGCTGGCGGTGACGTCATGCGCATAACCGAGACATTTTCGCCCCTATATAACGGGTCCCTGACTCTTTAAAGTGTGTAAACACCTGGTGTAGTGTGTACTTACGGCTGTTTAGTGCTGCTGACTACATGGGGCTCGTACTGCCTGTAGTCAAACTCCACCTCAGCGCTCAGTTTCTTGTATTTCTTCCCTGATGTGAAGTGTTGTAGTTCATCGAGGCTGCAGGGAAACTCGTGGTCGTTCAGTGTGCACTTAATCTGGGAAAATACCAATGTAAACATAACGTTAAGCATTAACAAACATACAGAGGCATTCAACTATAATTCACGATTTCATCTCCTAAAACAGATCATTTAAACAACTGAAATGTGAGTTTTAGCGTCATGTTATTGACCTTCTTGGAGTCTGTGAGTTGAAAACAAGGATGCTTCTGTAGAAACGCTCTCAAATCTCCGGGTAAATCCTCCATGACGGGATAAATAAAACATCTATATCATATGAGGAAAACCTGCTATTGAAGCAAATATCACAAAACCGCTTTAAAACACACTCTAAACATTAACCGCTTCTGTTTTGCTGCACATGTCGCTCAGCGCGCCGCGACGTTTCAAAAACTACAACATGACGTCATATAAACACGACGCTGACGTGCGAGCAAAGGCTGTCTATCGCGATGCCAGAAATAAAACGTTTGTAAAGCTGCGAAATCGTGAGGGGTTTTAAAATCATCGCAAAATTGCTATATTCCATCTTGTTCCATCAATATTGGATTAATGACATATTTCGAGCAGAGACAGTGGTGTTAATATTATTCTGATGAGGCGCATTATTAGACCGCTGGTCACATGACAGTCAGTCAGCTGATACTGAGCTCTTCATCTTCTATAATCACCTCTCTCGATCAGTCTGATATTTTAGTGTACTTTTATATATTATAAATATATAAATAGTATGTTTATATAGACAGTATATATTATATGCTTTTTTTGCGAGTTGCATTTTAATTAATATTTTAAATTGTATCGTTATAAGGAATCTTTTGCTTTAAATATGTCTGGACCAAACGGAGATCCCAATATTTCAGCTGATGATGGAATAATCGAGGATGAAGATGAATTCAGTGATGAAGGTATTATTGAAATATTCTCATTCTGGAATATGAGTTTAACTGAATCGCTCGGATGTTTTACCTTTGATGATTTTATTAGTTACTAGAAACAATAAAACTACTGCTTTTTAAAATACTTTATTACATTTTTATTTTTTACTAGGACTTGGATATGTGTGTTTTTGTGGGTGTACACACACACACACACACATAAAAGCATAAATAAATATGCATACATACACACACACACATTCTCTCTCTCTCTCTCTCTCTCTCTCTCTCTCTCTCTCTCTCTCTCTCTCTCTCTCTCTCTCTCTCTCTCTCTCTCTCTCTCTCTCTCTCACACACACACTCAAACACACTATGGATACCGGCATAAATATACATACACACACACACTCTCATTGATTCAAACACACAAACATATATATATATATACGTAAATACACTCACACATACACTATACATATACATAAAAGCATAAATAAATATGCATACATACATACACACACACACACATTCTCTCTCTCTCTCTCTCTCTCTCTCTCTCACACACACACACACTATGGATACCGGCATAAATATACATACACACACACTCTCATTGATTCAAACACACAAACATATATATACGTATATACACTCACACACACACTATGGTTACAAACCTGCATAAATATGCATACAGGCACACATATAAATAAAAGATACACATATACATACACACACACTATACATACAAGCACACACACACACACACATATATAATGAGAATTAAGGTTGAGGAATGTTTTTAATTGTGTCGTAAAAAACCCTGTAATATAATAGTTTAAACCTATTCAGACTCTTAAGTCAGATCACAGACACTGAAGTAGGAAGAAGATCAAAGTGAGTAATTTCTTAAGAAACAATGAAACATCACTGGATTGAGAGCAGGAGAGCTGGACGTAGCACTGAATGTGTGTGTGTGTGTGTGTGTGTCTCGGCTCAGAATACGCAGCGATCGACTCCATGCTGGACCAGATCAACTCGTGCCTGGACGACATCGAGGAGAAGAACGACTCTCTGAACGGGAAACTTCACGAGCTCCTGGAGTCCAACAGACAAGCCCGACGAGACTTCAGAGAACAGCTGAGTGATGAAGAACGTGACCATCCTCATCCTCCAGAAGAAGACCCAGCGTCCAGAGACACACAGACCCGAGACTAGACGTCCATCTCAGACCGTGGCATAGTTATCATCATTACTATTAATGCATTGATGATGTAGAATACCTGAATACTCTCTCTCACACACACACACACACACACACACACACATATATATATATACACACACACACACTCAAACACACTATGCATACAGGCATAAATATACATACACACACACACACATATATATTTATATATAGGTATATATACACTCACACACTATACATTCAAGCATAAATGTGCATAAACACACACATATATATAATGAGAATTAAGGTTGAGGAATGTTTTTAATTGTCTTGTAAAAAAACTGTAATATAATAGTTTAAACCTATTCAGACTCTAAAGTCAGATTACAGACACTGAAGTAGGAAGAAGATCAAAGCATCGTCCATCTCAGACTGTTTCATAATTATTCATTATTATTATTAATGCATTGATGATGTAAAATACCTGCATCGTCTTCTCAGTGGACCAGTAGGGTAGAATAATTATTATATATGTAAATGTCTTTATGTTGTTGTTCTGTTGTTAATCTGCACTGATTTGAAAGCATTAAAGCACACGAGACAGTGATTATGTGTATTAAAGCGATCGTGGTATAATCACTGTAACGCACAGCCTCGAGTGGATTATTGCTTTCGTATGATATACAATGAGAATTTATTTTAATAAATATTTATCAAGGATGCAAACAAGTTTATGTGGAAGGTTATTTCAGCCGTGGAACAGATAAAAAAAAAAGGTACAATATTTCTCCTGGAGAAAAAGAGCTCGTAATAAAACAAGAATCAACATTAGCTTGGATTTTTTGGATTGTAATTTTGACTTTTTCTCCTCACAATTGCACAGGTTTATATCTCACAATTCTGAAAGTCATAAAAAGTCATAATTGTGTGATTCAAAATTCGCTATTACCTTTTTATTTCTAATTCCGTAGTGAAATGCGTATCCAAACGGTCGTGGTATAATCACTGTAACGCACAGCCTCGGGTGGATAATTGCTTTCGTGTGATATGCAATGTGAATATGAGAAAAGTATTTTAAAGGGGTGGTTGATTATGATTTCACTTTTCTAACTTTAATGAGTGTGTAATGTTGCTGTTTGAGCACAAACAACATCTGCAAAGTTACAACGCTCAAAGTTCAAAGCAAAGAGAGAGATTTGCTTTTAAAGAAATCGTTTTTAAGGACTACAACAGACGGCTGGTAGAACTACACAAGCTTCCTCCCGGGTTAGTGACATCACTAACCCTAAAATGTACATAAACCCCGCCCCCTGGAACACACAGTCCATGTTGAGAAGAGGAAGAGTTGTTGTATAAGTCTTGTATTGTGAGTCTGTACTCAAACTGTAGCATCCGTCTTTTCACATGCAATAGAAAGTCACTCTGTGTGCGTCTCACAACAGTTCCTATACGAGCGATTTATAGATTATCCTGACAGAATATGCTAATTGAAGATAGTTAACTCCACATCAGCAACATAAATTCATCAACTAACCATTCAGAGATGTCCTGTTGCTTCTACATGTTGTCACTTCTTCTTAGTCTCTCCATCTTTGTCTGACTCCGGTTTAAACATAAAAGGCAGAACAGTTGCTGACATTTTAGCGTGTGTCTGCGTGAGGTAATCGGAGCTGCTAACACACACACTCTTGAAGCTCCGCCCACCGGAGCTGCAGCTCATTTGCATTTAAAGGGCCAGACACAAAACGGTGCGTTTTTGCAACTTTAACATGCTATATAAAAATATCTGTGGGGTATTTTGAGCTAAAACTTCACACACACACTCTGGGGACATCAGAGATTTATTTTACATCTTGTGAAAAGGGCATTATACCACCCCTTTAATAAATATTTATCAAGGATGTAAATAAATGTATATGGAAGCTCGTTTCAGCCATGGAATATATATATGTATTAAAAAAAATCACAATATTTCTGCTCGTAATAAAACAAGAATCAACATTAGCTTGGATTTTTGGAGATTTAGAAAATTGGACTTTCTCTCATAATTGCGAGTTTATATCTCACAATTCTGAAAGTCATAATTGGGAGTTATATATAAAATTGCAAAATCGAAATTGAGAGATTAAAGTCACAATTAATTAACCCTTTTAATTTTGTAGTGAAAACAATCTTACAATAGTTCATAAATAACCCAGTCGCGATCTTGTAATCATCAAATATTTTAATAGAAATTAAAATGAGACGCATACAGAAAACAAACATTGGAAAATACATGAACTCCAGCTGCTGTGAAACACTTCAGTTTGTCAGAATACGAAACACATATTTCGTGTTTAGCTTGCCTTGCATCGTTCCTCCTCCAGAGCTCGAAACACGGGACGTTATTATTATTATTCCATGATAGGAAACTCTCGGCACATTTGAGCTTTCAGTCATTTGATCTGAGTGTTTTCTCCTGAAGATGAAGCCGTGGTAAACACTGGTTTCTTTTAGTCATGATTTCCTATCATACAGCAGTTCCGTTCAACTCTCCGCCTCGAATCATCAGCATCACATTCAGCCTGATCTGAAGTCAGTGTGGAAAACATGATTTATGATCACATGCATTTAATGGGTCTGGTCACAGTTCGTCCCAAAACCATAAATAAATAAAGGATATTCTGCATGCAACATGTCTGTGGGTAAAAAAAATACTGCGTTACAGTAATGAAAAATATAAGTATAAAATGTTTGGCTGAGAATTTTTGGGTGAAAATGTTGAATTAATGCGACGATGCAAATAAAAAAAGCTTGTTTTTTTTTAGTTTATGCAAGATTTGTAGATTTGCCTTTGAGTTTGGGGCCTGAAGATGAATGTGAACGGATGCATTTGCTACACAGTGTTTCGTTCTAGTAATGAAAGAGTCGTTCAGTGCTTCTGTTTCCAGTGTTTCCGCGCGGATGCCATTATAATCCTCATAAAACGCTGCGTTCAGTGACACGCTCTATCAGGGAGACACACACAGTAGATGAAGCAAACAGGAGATCAACGCTACTGACCACACACACGTCCAGCTCATATTTCACTCCTAAAAACATGAAGAATAAAAAAGGAAATTACGTTTTACGGAAAGACGAAGGATATTTTGGTCCCACGAAGACTTTCATGCACGTTTTTAAACCGTGATGCAAAAAATATAAACAAATGAATTGAGATGTTTCAGCTTAAGAGATTCTGTCAGTAGTGGGTCTCATTACTGTAATATTACAGTTATATGCAAAATTATGTGTTCAATGTTTTTTCTCATAAGGGGGAAAATGTGCCTAATTGGCATGAAAATAATGTCACGATAGAGAAATGCTAAAGGGCTCAAAACTGTCTTGCGAAATATTATTTCTTTTGTTCTTCACTGCAAAAAATGCTTTTCTTACTCAGTATTTTTGTCTTGTTTCCAGTCCAAATATCTAAAAATTCTTAAATCAAGATGCATTTACTAGATGAGTAACATGACATACTTAATTTTGACTGATTTCCCCAGAAAACAAGACATAATATCATGAGTTGTTGCTTAAAAACAAGCAAAATTATCCACCAATGAGGTAAAAATAATCTTGTTATTGTTTGAATTAACATTATTTTTATTATTTTTGACCCCGTTGGCAGATCATTTAGCCTTTTTTAAGCAACAACTCACTTAATATTGATTGATTTCCCCAGAAAACAAGACATAATATCTTTTGGCATTTTAAAATAAAACTCTCGTCTTATTCACTGCAAAAAATACTCAGTGTTTTAGTCTTGTTTCCAGCCCAAATATCGAAATATTCTTAAATCAAGATGCATTTACTAGATGAGTAAAATAATAAGATATTATGTCTTGTTTTCTGGGGTAATCAATCAAAATTAAGAGTTTTTTTGCTTAAAACAAGCAAAATGATCCACCAATGGGGTAAAAATAATCTTGTTTCTGTTTGAATTAACATTATTTTTATTATTTTTGACCCCATTGGCAGATAATTTTGCCTTTTTTAAGCAACAACTCACTTA
>NW_026606655.1:370000-420000 GCF_029890125.1 Rhinichthys klamathensis goyatoka | reverse complement strand
CGAGATCTTCGTTTCCCTCGGGAACGCTAACGAGATCCTCGTTTCCCTCAGGATCCCTAACGAGATCCTCGTTTCCCTCGGGAACGCTAATGACGGGATCCTCGTTTACCTCAGGATCCCTAACGAGATCCTCATTTCCCTCGGGAACGCTAACGAGATCCGGCTGGTGCTCCTGACGGATGCTGGTGTTCGTGCTGATGCTGGGGAGTGAGGAGCTCACGGACTCGGAGATCTCCAGGGCTGGTTTGGGGATTTGAGGCGTGGACGAGGTGAAGGTTTCATCGGGACTGATGTGGTGTGTCGGTTCTCCCGAGGTTGAACCGGAGTCTTCGTGTTTCCTTGAGACTTTATAACGCTGCACAACCACAAATGAACAGCATGATATATAAATGGAACATGGCCACCAAAAATTCTGATGTATTTCTAAAGCACATACAATTAATTAAATGGTAACACTTTACAATAAGGTTCATTAAGTACTATACATTAGTTAGCATGAACTAATAATGAACTGCACTTATTAATCTTTGTTAATGTCAACATTTACTAATACTTTATTGAAATCTTGTTAACATTAGTTAATGCACTGTGAACAAACATGAATGACTGTATTTTATTAACTAACATTAACAAAGATTAACAAATACAGTAACAAATGTATTGCTCATGGTTAGTTCATGTTAGTTTATATATTAATTAATTAATGTTAACCAAATGAACATTATATACTATTAATAATAATTAATAATATAATAATATAATAATAATTTATTAATAATTAATAAAGTACAGCTGTACATGAGTATTGTGTAGCTAGACAAGATACAGTTAAAGTCAACGTGAAATTATTCTATTCACAAATAATTTTTCTTCCAAAATATGGAGTATTTTTGAGTGAAACGGAACATTCAAGACAATGTTGATATTAAGTATTTTAACTATTAAAAATACTTTTCTGTAATTGTGGCATTTTTGAAAAATTGCACAATTGAGAGACAAAAGCATATTTGAAGTATAAATATTAGATGAAAAAACTAAGCTTAAAAATATAGTATTTATATATAATATAAATACTAATATATATATATATACTTATTTTTTTATAACTTTTTCATCTAATAAATATATATATATATATTTCTATTATGTAATATATATAATATTTTTATTACGTTTTTCATCTAATATATATATAGCCTTCGCAGCTAAATTAAATAAGTACTAAAATTACTAAAAGTAAAATTGGAATAAAAATATTAATATAAAAAAACTAATAAAAATGACAAAAGCAAGTAACAAAATTAATAAAATGTAAACTAAAATGATAAACTATAAAAAAAAAAACCCAAAAAATAATTGAAAACATTAATAAATACAATATTATAGTATATAAATGATACTAAAATAAAATAACACTGACACCAGGGGAAAAAAACTGGATATTTTATCAGTGGGAAACTGATGAAAAAAACTATACAATTCCTACTGACTTTATATTAAAGTCTGAACAAGACTTAATCTACATTATAAGCTACTAACAAAAATAATCAGATTATATAATTTATGCAAGAAGTGTTTAAAACAATGAGGACCCGACCAAAGCATTAAACTGACACGAGAAATATTAATAAATCCAAATAAGAAGTACATTTATGTAACTGAACGAACAACAAATTGAAAGGTCAAAGTTTAAACGCACCTTCAGATTCTCGAAGTGTGTGAGCGTCTTGCAGTGTGTGTGTCGAGCCGAAGACTCAAAGTGATAGAACTGATCGCAGAGTCGACAGAGAAACCCAGCGACAGGCACCACAAAACTAGACCCTGGGAGACAAAACGTTAAATATAATGCCACATATTAAAGATGTCGTGATCGTACTTGTATCCCGTGGCTAATTATTACCCACCATACACTGTGTCAGAGTCAAACTCCTCGTCTTCAGTCAGATCTTCTAGTGTGACCTCCATCTGCGCAGACAGACCCTCCTGGAAGACACACAACATTTATTCATATAGAGTAGTGGTCGACCGATATATCGGCCGATATTTGGCATTTTTTAAATATCGGCATCGGCCGATAAGTTCCTCTGATTGGCCGATGTGTTGGAACATGTTCCTGCGAGAGACGGTCGGTCCGTGTGAAGTGAGTGAATGATTAAAATTGATTAAATATTGATTAAAATACATAGAGTATATATATATATATATATATACACTCACCGGCCACTTTATTAGGTACACCTGTCCAACTGCTCGTTAACACTTAATTTCTAAGCAGCCAATCACATGGCGGCAACTCAGTGCATTTAGGCATGTAGACATGGTCAAGACAATCTCCTGCAGTTCAAACCAAGCATCAGTATGGGGAAGAAAGGTGATTTGAGTGACTTTGAACGTGGCATGATTGTTGGTGCCAGAAGGGCTGGTCTGAGTATTTCAGAAACTGCTAATCTACTGGGATTTTCACGCACAACCATCTCTAGGGTTTACAGAGAATGGTCCGAAAAAGAAAAAACATTCAGTGAGCGGCAGTTCTGTGGGCGGAAATGCCTTGTTGATGCCAGAGGTCAGAGGAGAATGGCCAGACTGGTTCGAGCTGATAGAAGGGCAACAGTGACTGAAATAACCACTCGTTACAACCGAGGTATGCAGCAAAGCATTTGTGAAGCCACAACACACACAACCTTGAGGCGGATGGGCTACAACAGCAGAAGACTCCACCGGGTACCACTCATCTCCACTACAAATAGGAAAAAGAGGCTACAATTTGCAAGAGCTCACCAAAATTGAACAGTTAAAACTGGAAAAATGTTGCCTGGTCTGATGAGTCTCGATTTCTGTTGAGACATTCAGATGTTAGAGTCAGAATTTGGCGTAAACAGAATGAGAACATGGAACCATCATGCCTTGTTACCACTGTGCAGGCTGGTGGTGGTGGTGTAATGGTGTGGGGGATGTTTTCCTGGCACACTTTAGGCCCCTTAGTGCCAATTGGGCATCGTTTAAATGCCACGGCCTACCTGAGCATTGTTTCTGACCATGTCCATCCCTTTATGGCCACCATGTACCCATCCTCTGATGGCTACTTCCACCATGTCACAAAGCTCTAATCATTTCAAATTGGTTTCTTGAACATGACAATGAGTTCACTGTACTAAAATGGCCTCCACAGTCACCAGATCTCAACCCAATAGAGCATCTTTGGGATGTGGTGGAACGGGAGATTCGCATCATGGATGTGCAGCCGACAAATCTGCGGCAACTGTGTGATGCCATCATGTCAATATGGACCAAACTCCCTGAGGAATGCTTCCAGCACCTTGTTGAATCTATGCCACGAAGAATTGAGGCAGTTCTGAAGGCAAAAGGGGGTCCAACCCGTTACTAGCATGGGGTACCTAATAAAGTGGCCGGTGAGTGTATATATTATAGCTATGTCTGGTGTAAAACTGTAAATTAATGTCAAAATTAAGAATAACAAAGGGTTTTTTGATTCCGCGACTCCGTCTGTTCTGCATCGCGGAAATCACAGGGCTCTATTATATTGAGGTATTTTTCAACTTAAGTGTAGTAATCTTGCTTCTTCAGCAAAGTCTGCTGCTGCCTTAACTTTGAGAGACAACTGAAGCGTGATCAGTGAAGCAGCTCTAGTCAGCGAGTGCTCTCTCGGTGTGAGAGTGCAACACTTTCAGTGCCTCAGCTTTCCGCGCTGATTGGCCGGACTCGTGACTCCCAACAAATCAGATGTGCGGGGACATTAGTCTAGTCTACAGAGTGGTGAGTTCCGACAAAGGTGGCTGCGTCAGAGCCAAATATAGCGCATTTCAAAATAAAGTTATTTTATGGGCAAATCGGTTTTGAAAATGGCCGATACCGATAACCATAAAAATGCTTGATATTGGCGCCGATAATCGGTCGACCCCTACTTATGACTAGTTTTGTTGTCCAGGGTCACAGATTATTTTATTTAATGCCATGTCAGCATTCAAAGCTATTTTCATGGGAAAAATTAAATTACAAAAATACAAAATATCATATAAATACAATAAAAACAAATACAAAAACAGCAAGTCATATTATAGATTTTTTAAATTAACATATGATTAAAAATCCAGGCATAATCTTATTAAATATGTCCTTAAGTGAAGTAACTGCATAAAAGAGCTCCAGGGTCACAATATAGTATTTACACAACACAGATCGTTAACACAGCTGGTTAATTAGGTAATGACATCGGGTAGGAAATCCAAACGCTCACCTCAAACATGGCTCATCAGTTTAACCTAGTTAGCCATCGCTCGCTCGAACATTAACTAGATGTGTTACAAGTGTTCGAGTTAATTAGTGCATGACATGCTTAATTAATGTGCATTTCTCTCTGTAGGCACTAGGGATGCACCGATATGACAATTTTGACCGATACCGATAACCGATAATTCTTTATATTTGAAAGCCGATAACCGATATATCGGCCGATAAATCTAAATCCAAATTTTTATATAAATGTTGAGAGCCTGATTATTAAAACAAAAGTCTCACCATTAAAATCCATGTCCCAAACACACAATTATAATGACGTTCTCATTATAGTTTTATGTAGCCGATATGACAGACTTGTATAACTGTATTTTCCTTTTTGAAGTGATTTCAATCATATTTTAAGCAGTTTAAAACCCTCATGTTGCATCTGAAGCGTCTCAGCTGAAGGAAATAATACATTATTTATCAGCTTTAATATATCGGACAAATTTTCTTATCAAACCGATAATGATACCGATACCGATATGGTGGCCGATATATCGTGCATCCCTAATGTATTTAATATTCAAGAACAAGTTATGACGAATTGGAGTAGAAACATAATTATGTCATTAAATATTTATATTTAATTTTGTTTTATTATTTCTCAGTAATGTAGAATAATGTTAGCACTGTTACATGCAATATTCTGTCCCAGCCCTGAAACTCAAACCATTTTCTGATGCCTTGTTGTTTTTGTGCTCTTTATAAATCTGCTCAATGCATTTAAAAGAGAAGCTATTGTGCCCTTTTTAAAGTCTTGTTGTTATTGTGCTCTACAAGAACAGGTTTTCCTGCTTGAATGTTGATTATTCTCCTCATATTCTCCATTGTTGCGGCTCCTCTCTTCCCAGTCTGTCAGTAACGCTCTGTTTACTTCCTGTCTTTATGAAGCCCCTCCTTCTGAAAAGCACACTGTGCTCTGATTGGTCGGCTGGAGCAGTGTGTTGTGATTGGTCGAGCTCTTTTTGAGTGTGTTTTGGGAAATGTCCCGCCCCTTCTCTTAACCGCCAGTTTAACACACTACTAACTAACTCAACCAGGCCCCGCCCCTTTATTCTGCGCATGAATTATTATAATGAGGAATATTGAGACGTGTTCGTTCCCGGGAGAAACTCGAGACTACAATGGAGGCGTTTCAGGAGTTCAGAAACACTGATATAGAGAATAACTCGTTGCTTTTTGAGCATGAAAAAGCTCTATTACACACACTAAAGAAAGATGAACATGTGAAAAAGCGTATGTCCTATTTAAATAATATCACAAACTTGCTACTACTCGGCTTAAATGAACCAGTCGACTAGGTTCGGGAAGCTCTAGAAACCGAATACATGAAGAACTGATAAGAATGTGTACCTTCACGTCGCTTTGGATAAAGGCGTCTGCCAAATGCATAAATGTATAAGTAAATGAAGAATGTTTTACCTTCCCGTTTTCCTCTTCCTCCCTGTCGTCGTCACTGCAGTCGCCGTCCTCTTCGGCCAATAACATGGCAGAGTTCAGCTGATCCACGCCGTCTTTCCCCGACTCCTTCCACAGCTGCAGTGACACACCAAAACAACATCGTTCTCACTGAGATTAAACACAGAGTTAAGGTATTGATCTCCCGCATTATATATATATATAACAGCACTGGGACGATACACCGATCTCCCGATTCGATACCATCACGATACTTGGGTGCCGAATATGTATTGCGATTTTTTTAAGAATTGTGATTCTAAAAGTATTGCGATTCGAAATTGCCATTTTTTTAACACTAGACCATCGGGAAAAGTTAAATCATACACTTATACAGACTACAGTACATGATGTATAAGATGAGTCATATTTACAAAAAAAAATCATCACATCTTTCTGACTTTTATTTCAGAAGCCTCACACAATACTACATTCTCTTTAATAAATGATTCAATAACTAATACATATTTTAACAGTCACTTGTCGACACCTAGTGGCCAAACAATGTAATCGATACATGCGTTATTTTAAGCACCGAGTTTCTATCAAAAGCTGATTTTGATCGCTATCGTAGACATCAGTGTTCATATCTGAACTTTAAACTTTTATCCAAGTACTTGTATGATCATTTCAACTATTGCATCACAGAAATAATGATCCTATGAGGTTGAAAACACTGTTTGTGAAGCGGTTTCATGACGACTCTCTCCGGGGCAGCGCCGACACAGATCTGAATGTTGAAATATGATTTTGTCAAAGTTTAATAACAGGGTTTCTGCAGGTTTCACAAAGTCAAACTTAAGACTTTTTAACACCTTTTTAAGACCATTATGAATTAAATTTAAGACCTATATCACGACATTAAAAAAAACGTACAAAGGAAACGCAGAGTCTCAAAATGACTTGCAAAGTAAATTAATTTATTCAAACTGAACACAGCTTAGATGGATGCACAAAGCTGATTGGCTTGTTGGTCTATTTTGTAGTCGTAATACAGCGAATTATATTTGGACGTGCGAAATAAGGAACTACAACACCACGCAATAAATAAATAAAAACATCCCAAAGCGCTGCGGGAGCATTTCAATGAGATTTACATGGATCTAGGAAAATTAAGCCTGTTTAAAATGATTTAAGACCGAGAACACAATACTTCAGCAAACTTAAGAGTTTTTAAGGCTTTAAATAGTGATTTAGACTGTTTAAGACCCTGTAATAGACAGACGGATGGAAAGATGGCGTGTGTGTTTGAATGGAGATCAGTGTTTTAGAGCCGACTCGTGCAGCTCTACGGTCTTCTCTCTCTCAGTATATGAGCAGCGCGAGGGCTTTAGTGCGTTCAGGCTCACGCCGCGACGCTAGTCAGGATATTACGCCACTCAACACTCAGACAACGACACACTCACTTACTCAAGGCTGACTTCTGTCAACCTCATCTACAAGCAAGGACAAAAATAAAGCAATTGAATTTGAATTAATATCGATTCTGGATTAATTTTTGTTATTTTAGAATCGCAAAAAAAGAAAAAGAAAAAGAAATCACGATAGCTAGGTTAACTGATTTCTTTCTCCCAGCCCTAATATATAAATAAACTAAATTAATAACTTTTACAACAGAAATGAAACCTCACTGAACTTACTTAAGCTGGACTATGACACTATTTTTTTCTGGAAACAACCTTGTTGTATTATTTTCCTGTTATCTCTGTAAAGCTGCTTTGAAACACTCTGTGTTGTAAAAAGCGCTATATATATATAAAAATAAAGGTGACTTGACACAGAGTCCGAAATTCTCGTTCGGAATTATTTTCGCATGTTAAAAAATAAATACAACCTTACTTTGTGTCAATCACGTTTACACTCTGCCTCCGAAATTTCATCCGTCATAAACAAATTTGGATCGGGTTCGATTTTCTGCGTTTTTCGCATTTTGACGATTCAGAGCCACACACTCAGTGTGCAAGGACCTTTAGTCTTAATAAAATGCTCTCAGCTACTACAGAAAGTCAATTTGCCTTGTTCTCAATATGTAAAAAAAAAACACTAATACACACCAATTCCATTTATTTTACAAATATTTGGTGTAGGATTTACTTTGAAACAAACAGGATATTCCAACAAAATATGCTTTACAGTCAAGAAAGACTTAAAGAAAAAATTTAATTAAAAAAATCCAGCTTTTGATGTTGTTTATGTGTCTATGTGGTGTTTTTAATACGCTTTAAGACACACCATGTGTAAGTTCATAAGTCGACAGCATTGCTGAGTATTTTCTGCTTAAAACTGCAGTGAACCAAAGACAGTCTCAAAAACACGGTTTGAAATCGCTGGTGTTTCTGACGTCACAAACGACCTTGTAACCAATCAGATCAACGTGTGATCGTCAACCAGTGGATCTCTGAGCTGAGGGAGTGAGTGGAGGCGGGGCTCATTTGCATAATCGTAGAGCCGCGCATACTAAATGAGGCAAGGGTGTCGAGTTACATTCCAGCTATTTTTAAGGCATTTGCACGATAAAATATGTCATTTTGGTGATCAAAGATGAGTTAAGGGATAAAATTATTGACTAAAGGGGGACTTTAAAAAAACAAAGCCAATTCTTCCCCTTTTAATTAACATGCATGGGAAATTCTTGTGTGACCAATTCGACATCTCGTATATACACGTCATTTCTATTTTCAATATTAAAATAATGGTCACGTCTGAAGAGGAACAAATCTCCCCAACACTTTTCAAGCACTTCTGTGCTTTACAAGAGTAAAAGTTCAGGTTTGCTTCACCATATTCGCCAGTTAAATTCAATCTCCCTTTTTAAAGCTCAGATTAAAACTTATCTGTTTAGAATAGCTTTTAGAATAGAATTTTATGTTTGATCTGTATGTCTGTCTTTTTGCATAGCTTTGTATTTTACCGATTTACTTTTATGTTGTACGGTATCCTTGAGTGCATTGAAAGGCGCCTATAAATAAAAGGTATTGTTATTATTATATTGCATAACACAAAAACAAGCATCATTAGAGGGATTTCTGAATATTACCAGCTCGACGCGCTGCTTATGCTCCTTGGACTGCATGTGCTCCACGAACTCTCTGGCCGTCCTGAAGTGCAGCTTACAGACGGTGCAGCTGGTGCTGGGCGAGTGACTGCAGCGCTGCACACACACACACACACACACGGTTAAACCAGGAGTTCTGAAGCATGCAAACAGAAGTGGTCACTACTAGTCATATATGCAATGACAATCTTAGTAATTGCATACAGGGTTATTACTGCACACACACACACACACACACGGCAATCTTAGTGATTGCATGCAGGGTAATTAATGTTAAGAAAAAATACAATTATTAAAAACATTTCTGTGTTATTGAAATAAAGCTGAAATAAATCAAAATATAACATTTATTTGAAAACCTTAAACTAAATGAAAATTAGAAACGTTGCCATGGCAATAAACTGAAATAAGTTTAAGTAGAAGCACTAAAATTATTCACTGGAAATAAACAACTCGAATTACCTGAAAAAAAAAAAATGGAAAAAAGAAAGCTAAATAGCAATATTTTTTAAAAAAAAATCTAATAAAATGACAAATATACATAATGAAGTGACAAAAAATTTAACTAAACTAAAAGTAAAAAAAAAAAAAAAAAAAATCGTAAACTTAAACTAAACAAAAAACTTTAAATGTTGTCTTGGCAATAAACGGAAATAAGTTGAAGCACTAAAATTATTAACTGGAAATAAATAAAACTAAACTGAAACAAAAAATAAATTAAGCCTAAATAGAAATATAAGAAAAAACTAATGCACATTAACAAAACCACTAAAAATTTAACTAAAATGAACAAACTAAAATAAAAAAATGTAATTAAAAATATGATTAAGCTGATTGAGGGCATGAAGTCTGTGGGAATAGTTCACCTTGTGCTCCCTGGTCCTGCGATGCTCCATGACGTTGCTGGTGAAGTGAGTCTGGCAGGTGGAGCACCACCTCTGCAGGCCGGGCCTCTTCTCACTGGAACAGGTCAGGCCATGTGAGGCATGTGTGAAAATCAATCACGTATTTGTTCTCTAAGATACAGATACCTAGGGCTGCACAATATATCGATGCAACGCGATTCGTGGATTGATTCCAATTTTTTCCGAACTCATCATGAATCGATTCGCTCCAGGCTAGTTTTTAACAGCAGATGGCGCTCTAGACTAGGCTAGTTTTTAACAGCGGGTGGCGCTCTAGGCTAGGCTAGTTTTTAACAGCGGATGGCGCTCTAGGCTAGTTTTTAACAGCAGATGGCGCTCTAGGCTAGTTTTTAACAGCAGATGGCGCTCTAGGCTAGGCTAGTTTTTAACAGCAGATGGCGCTCCAGGCTAGTCTTTAACAGCAGATGGCGCTCTAGGCTAGGCAAGTTTTTAGCAGTAGGTGGCGGTCCAGGCTAGTTTTTAACAGCAGGTGGCGCTCTAGGCTAGGCTAGTTTTTAACAGCAGGTGGCGCTCTAGGCTAGGCTAGTTTTTAACAGCAGGTGGCGCTCTAGGCTAGGCTAGTTTTTAACAGCAGGTGGCACTCTAGGCTAGGCTAGTTTTTAAAAGCAGACGGCGCTCTAGGCTATTGTTTTTAACAGCAGATGGTGCTAGGCTAGTTTTTAACAGCAGATGGCGCTCTAGGCTAGGCTAGTTTTTAACAGCGGATGGCGCTCTAGGCTAGTTTTTAACAGCAGATGGCGCTCTAGGCTATAGTTTTTAACAGCAGATGGCGCTTTAGGCTAGGCTAGTTTTTAACAGCAGATGGCGCTCTAGGCTAGGCTAGTTTTTAACAGCGGATGGCGCTCTAGGCTAGTTTTTAACAGCAGATGGCGCTCTAGGCTAGTTTTTAACAGCAGATGGCGCTCCAGACTAGGCTAGTTTTTAAAAGCAGATGGCGCTACAGGCTAGGCTAGTTTTTAACAGCAGATGGCGCTCCAGGCTAGTTTTTAACAGCAGATGGCGCTCCAGGCTAGTTTTTAACAGCAGATGGCGCTCTAGGCTACGCAAGTTTTTAACAGTAGGTGGCGCTCCAGGCTAGTTTTTAACAGCAGGTGGTGCTCTAGGCTAGGCTAGTTTTTAACAGCAGGTGGCGCTCTAGGCTAGGCTAGTTTTTAACAGCAGGTGGCGCTCTAGGCTAGGCTAGTTTTTAACAGCAGGTGGCGCTCTAGGCTAGGCTAGTTTTTAATAGCAGGTGGCGCTCTAGGCTAGGCTAGTTTTTAACAGCAGATGGCGCTCTAGGCTAGGCTAGTTTTTAACAGCAGGTGGCGCTCTAGGCTAGGCTAGTTTTTAACAGCAGATGGCGCTCTAGGCTAGGCTAGTTTTTAACAGCAGATGGCGCTCTAGGCTAGGCTAGTTTTTAACAGCAGATGGCGCTCCAGGCTAGTTTTTAACAGCAGATGGCGCTCCAGGCTAGTTTTTAACAGCAGATGGCGCTCTAGGCTACGCAAGTTTTTAACAGTAGGTGGCGCTCCAGGCTAATTTTTAACAGCAGGTGGCGCTCTAGGCTAGTCTAGTTTTTAACAGCAGGTGGCGCTCTAGGCTAGGCTAGTTTTTAACAGCAGGTGGCGCTCTAGGCTAGGCTAGTTTTTAACAGCAGATGGCGCTCTAGGCTAGGCTAGTTTTTAACAGCAGGTGGCGCTCTAGGCTAGTTTTTAACAGCAGATGGCGCTCCAGGCTAGTTTTTAACAGCAGATGGCGCTCTAGGCTAGTTTTTAACAGCAGATGGCGCTCCAGGCTAGTTTTTAACAGCAGATGGCGCTCCAGGCTAGTTTTTAACAGCAGATGGCGCTCTAGGCTACGCAAGTTTTTAACAGTAGGTGGCGCTCCAGGCTAGTTTTTAACAGCAGATGGCGCTCTAGGCTAGGCTAGTTTTTAACAGCAGGTGGCGCTCTAGGCTAGGCAAGTTTTTAACAGCAGATGGCGCTCCAGGATAGTTTTTAACAGCAGCTCTAGGCTAATTTTTAACAGCAGATGGCGCTCTAGGCTAGTTTTTAACAGCAGGTGGCGCTCTAGGCTAGGCTAGTTTTTAACAGCAGATGGCGCTCTAGGCTAGTTTTTAACAGCAGATGGTGCTCTAGGCTAGGCTAGTTTTTAACAGCAGATGGCGCTCTAGGCTAGTTTTTAACAGCAGATGCGCTCTAGGCTAGTTTTTACAGCAGATGGCGCTCTAGGCTAGGCTAGTTTTTAACAGCAGATGGCGCTCTAGGCTAGGCTAGTTTTTAACAGCAGATGGTGCTCTAGGCTAGTTTTTAACAGCAGATGGCGGTCCAGGCTAGTTTTTAACAGCAGATGGCGCTCTAGGCTAGTTTTTAACAGCAGGTGGCGCTCTAGGCTAGGCTAGTTTTTAACAGCAGGTGGCGCTCTAGGCTAGGCAAGTTTTTAACAGCAGATGGCGCTCCAGGATAGTTTTTAACAGCAGATGGCGGTCCAGGCTAGTTTTTAACAGCAGATGGCGCTCCAGGCTAGTTTTTAACAGCAGATGGTGCTCTAGGCTAGTTTGTAACAGCAGATGGCGCTCCAGGCTAGTTTTTAACAGCAGATGGCGCTCTAGGCTAGTTTTTAACAGCAGATGGCGCTCTAGGCTAGTTTTTAACACCAGATGGCGCTCCAGGCTAGTTTTTAACAGCAGATGGAGCTCCAGGCTAGTTTTTAATAGCAGATGGCGCTCTAGGCTAGTTTTTAACAGCAGGTGGCGCTCCAGGCTAGTTTTTAACACCAGATGGCGCTCCAGGCTAGTTTTTAACAGCAGATGGTGCTCTGATAATTCAATAATAATTCACTGCTTTGTTTATTCCACATGATGTTGTAGTTCAGCGTAAATGAAACCCTCACCCGTCTTTGCGCGCTCCTTGCAGGGACTCCTGGACTCGCGGCAGAAGCGTGACGAGACACGCGTTACTCATGTGCTGGATCTCCATCATCTTCTGCTGGTGCGTCAGTCCGTTCATATGGCTCTGGAAATTCTGCAGACACAAGATTTCAACTATGGACTATCACCCTGCATAGTAGTAATTAGGGATGCACTGATATTAAAATTTTGGCCGATACCGATAACCGATAATTCTTTATATTTGAAAGCCGATAACCGATATATCGGCCGATAAATCTAAAGTTTTTATATAGTTTTTGAGAGCCTGGTCACAAAAACAAAAGTTCACCAGTAAAATCCATGTCCCAATCACACAATAATAATGATGTTCTCATAATAATTTTATGCAACTAATATGACAGACTTGCACTGAACTGTATTTTGCTTTTTTGAAGTGATTTCAATCATATTTCAAGCAATTCAAACCCATCATGTTGAACAGTGCGCATCTAAAGCGTCTCAGCTGAAGGAAATAATACATTATTTATCGGCTTTAATATATCGGACACATATTCTTATCGGGCCGATAACGATAACATTAAAAATAAACTTATATCGGCCGATAACGATAGTAATAATCCCTAGTAATAATCATTTTCTTACTTGGTGTTTCTGTCTTGTTTTCCAGCACGATATCTAAACATTGGCTAAATTTGACGACAAACTTTGCAAAGCTTTTTCATGCTCAAACAGCAACATTACACACTAAAGAAAGATGAACATGGAAAGAAGCATCATAGGTCATTTTACTTAACATCAAAACTAGAGAAAATAATTTCAACTCTTTTCTTATGTTGTTCTTATATGTAGAATGAGCTGATTTTTTTATATTATCATGAATGCTTCTTCGTATTACATACTTGCTGGTTATGGCAAGTGATGTTGCAAATGTAGCAGAAGAACTTGTTGGAGGTCTCCGGCCCTTCGTCATTATCCTCCTCGTGAGCGCTAGTCTCTTTAACCTCCTCGTGAGCGCTAGTCTCCTTGACCTCCTCGACCTCTGGCACTGGATCGGAGACGATGGCGTCATCTGGACCGTCACTGTTCTGCTGTTCCACTTCTTTATCAGGAGCTTCTGTATGTTCGATCTGCTGAGGAATATTAAACAAGAAAATATATTATTATTAGGGATGCACCGATATGCAAATTTTGGCCGATACCGATAATTCTTTATATTTAAACGCCGATAACCGATATATCGGCCGATAAATCTAAACCCAAATTTTTATATCATTTTTAAGAGCCTGATTACAAAAAGAAAAGTTTCACCATTAAAATCCATGTCGAAACATACAATTATAATGATGTTCTCATGATAGTTTTATCATGCGCGTCTTTATTTATCGGCTTTAATATATCGGACAAATTTTCTTATCTGACCGATAACATCAAAAATAAACATATATCGGCCGATACTGATTTGGCTGATATGATCCCTAATTTTTATATTATCTGATGAAAATATGAGTGCTTCTTTTCTAGATAAGACTACACACATCTGCTTTGTTACTGAACGAATCTGCATTTTTGAACGAATCGATTGAGTGAATAATTCAATAACCCATTCATTAAGACAGTGACTTGCATCGTTTCTGAATGAATCGGCCGGTTTGAACAAATCGATTGAATGAATGATTCAATGACTCACTCATTACGACACAGACTCGTGTAATTGTGTTTGACATCATCACATTTATTTGTGATAACACAATGAAACATGCCAAATTTTGGGAAAATAATTTCCATCACAAAGTAATTATGAACAGATGCAAAACTGGCGAACCAGTGAAATATTAATTACTGATTATGTTGTAGTCAATTCATTCTTTTTCCTGTAAGCTTTTTGTTTTCTATGCATTTTTTTGGGCATAGTAAAATAAAACCTGTAGCTGTAGTTTATTTTTTGCCAAATAATTTAGGTTAGTTTAAAGGTTCTCTAAGCGATCCTGGGTGACGTCACTTCTTGTTGACGTTCGAACTATTGTCAAACAAAACGGAGGCTAGCTAGACCCTCCCTCCTCCTCATCCGCACAAGTAACCCAAACTCACCCCCCAAACCACACCCCCAAACCCTTCTTGTCGGTCATTGGCTGGAACAGTTTGTTATGTTTTGGGGAGCGGGTCGCTGCAGTTTGTTTTTGGTGCTGTTTGTGAAGCATGGGCTGTCTACAGAGATCGCGTTTCTTTACAGTGTGTTCAGGGGACAGGCAGCCAGCGGATAGTGAGGAGATGTTTGCTGTATGTGACAAAAAATGTTTTGGCCTAAAAAACACATGACATCGCTTAGAGCACCTTTAATGTTTTGTTCTTTCCTCATTTTTTTAACATATATATAATTTGTTTTTAACTTTTTTTTATGTATATATATATACACAGTATGTATATATATATATATTCCTCATATTTTGATGGTTTAATTGAGCTTGTACTGTCATTCAAAACAAATATCACCAAATATTATTAAATAATTTCCATTATTTCATATTTCAATATGTTTGTCAAAAGTTTATATTTAAAGCATTAATCTCATTGCATTATTTACAGTCATGGTCAGAATTGATGGCACCCTTGGTAAATATGACCAAAATTAGCTGTAAAAAATAAATCTGCATTGTTTATCCTTTTGATCTTTCATTCACACACATTTGTGCTGGTTTTGTCCATAGACACACATTTGTGCTGATTTCATCCATATAGACACATTTGTGCTGATTTCATCCATAGACACACATTTGTGCTGATTTCATCCATATAGACACATTTGTGCTGATTTCATCCATAGACACACATTTGTGCTGATTTCATCCATATAGACACATTTGTGCTGATTTCATCCATAGACACACATTTGTGCTGATTTCATCCATATAGACACATTTGTGCTGATTTCATCCATATAGACACATTTGTGCTGATTTAGTCCATATAGACACACATTTGTGCTGATTATGTCCATATAGACACACATTTGTGCTGATTTCGTCCATATAGACACACATTTGTGCAGATTTCGTCCATATAGACACACATTTGTGCTGATTTCGTCCATATAAACACACATTTGTGCTGATTTCGTCCATATAGACACACAGTTGTGCTGATTTCGTCCATATAGACACACATTTGTGCAGATTTCGTCCATATAGACACACATTTGTGCTGATTTTTTCCATATATTCACAGATTTGTGCTGATTTCGTCCATATAGACACACATTTGTGCTGATTTCGTCCATATAGACACACATTTGTGCTGATTTCGTCCATATAGACACAAATTTGTGCTGATTTCATCCATATAGACACATTTGTGCTGATTTAGTCCATATAGACACAAATTTGTGCTGATTTCGTCCATATAGACACATTTGTGCTGATTTTTTCCATATATTCACACATTTGTGCTGATTTCGTCCATATAGACACATTTGTGCTGATTTAGTCCATAGACACACATTTGTGCTGATTTCGTCCATAAAGACACACATTTGTGCTGATTTTTTATATATATTTACACATTTGTGCTGATTTCGTCCATATAGACACATTTGTGCTGATTTCGTCCATATAGACACATTTGTGCTAATTTTTTTCATATATTCACACATTTGTGCTGATTTCATAGACACATTTGTGCTGATTTCATCCATATAGACACATTTGTGCTGATTTCATCCATATAGACACATTTGTGCTGATTTAGTCCATATAGACACACATTTGTGCTGATTATGTCCATATAGACACACATTTGTGCTGATTTCGTCCATATAGACACACATTTGTGCTGGATTTGTCCATAGACACATTTGTGCAGATTTCGTCCATATAGACACACATTTGTGCTGATTTAGTCCATATAGACACACATTTGTGCTGATTTCGTCCATATAGACACACATTTGTGCAGATTTCGTCCATATAGACACACATTTGTGCTGATTTTTTCCATATATTCACACATTTGTGCTGATTTCGTCCATATAGACACACATTTGTGCTGATTTCGTCCATATAGACACACATTTGTGCTGATTTCGTCCATATAGACACACATTTGTGCTGATTTCGTCCATATAGACACACATTTGTGCTGATTTAGTCCATATAGACACACATTTGTGCTGATTTCGTCCATATAGACACATTTGTGCTGATTTTTTCCATATATTCACACATTTGTGCTGATTTCGTCCATATAAACACACATTTGTGCTGATTTAGTCCATAGACACACATTTGTGCTGATTTCGTCCATAAAGACACACATTTGTGCTGATTTTTTTCATATATTCACACATTTGTGCTGATTTCGTCCATATAGACACATTTGTGCTAATTTTTTTCATATATTCACACATTTGTGCTGATTTCATAGACACATTTGTGCTGATTTCATCCATATAGACACATTTGTGCTGATTTAGTCCATATAGACACACATTTGTGCTGATTATGTCCATATAGACACACATTTGTGCTGATTTCGTCCATATAGACACACATTTGTGCTGGAATTGTCCATAGACACATTTTGCTGATTTCGTCCATATAGACACACATTTGTGCTGATTTAGTCCATATAGACACACATTTGTGCTGATTTCGTCCATATAGACACACATTTGTGCAGATTTTGTCCATATAGACACACATTTGTGCTGATTTCGTCCATATAGACACATTTGTGCTGATTTTTTCCATATATTCACACATTTGTGCTGATTTCGTCCATATACACACATTTGTGCTGATTTAGTCCATAGACACACATTTGTGCTGATTTAGTCCATATAGACACACATTTGTGCTGATTTCGTCCATATAGACACACATTTATGCTGATTTAGTCCATATAGACACACATTTGTGCTGATTTCGTCCATATAGACACACATTTATGCTGGTTTTGTCCATATAGACACACGTTTGTGCTGATTTCGTTCATATAGACACACATTTGTGCTGAATTCGTCATATAGACACACATTTGTGCTGATTTTGTCCATATAGACTCACATTTGTGCTGATTTCGTCCATATACACACATTTGTGCTGATTTCGTGCATAGACACATTTGTGCTGATTTCATCCATATAGACACACATTTGTGCTGATTTAGTCCATAGACACACATTTGTGCTGATTTCGTCCATATAGACACACATTTGTGCTGATTTAGTCCATATAGACACACATTTGTGCTGATTTCGTCCATATAGACACACATTTATGCTGGTTTTGTCCATATAGACACGTTTGTGCTGATTTCGTTCATATAGACACACATTTGTGCTGATTTCGTTCATATAGACACACATTTGTGCTGATTTCGTTCATATAGACACATTTGTGCTGATTTTGTCCATATAGACTCACATTTGTGCTGATTTCGTCCATATACACACATTTGTGCTGATTTCGTGCATAGACACATTTGTGCTGATTTCATCCATATAGACACACATTTCCATAATTATCTCTATGGAAAGAGCCTCCCGGACCACACAGAGATGATGGTACCAACCTTGGCCACTTGACTCTGTTCATCGGCTTCAGCGGCGACCGGCCCGGCGACACTGCCTCCCTCCTGCAGTGTGCAGTCTGAAACACATCACACACACGTTCGTGTCATTCACAGGAGGAGGATTTCACACACACTGATAACACAATCAGAAGTTGAACCTTTTCCACCTCAAAAACACAACATGGTTTCCAGAGACAAGAGAAAATGCTGCGTAACACGACAATCATGGCCAATCAGAAAATGTTGTTTATTACACAGTGTTAACAAAACTATAATAGAATATAATCTCAATAATACAAAACTAACACTAGTCACGCCTGGTTAGGACATTCTGTTAGATAATTCTGCAGAATTATCAAATAACACTTATTTACTGGAGAATAGGTTCAGTTGTAACCTTCCCCCCGTTCCGTTGTAATGGCATTTTCACAAATTTAGAAAGAAATTATTTTGTAATTGACACCAGGCCATAGATGATATGTTGATTAATATTCATGAGTGCTTCTTTTCAAGATAAGACTACACACATCTGGTTTGTTACTGAACGAATCTGCATTTTTGAACGAATCGATTGAGTGAATAATTCAATAACTCATTCATAAAGACAGTGACTTGCATCGTTTCTGAATGAATCGGACATTTTTAACAAATCTCACAATGACAGATTTGTCTCCACCTACTGGTGATTTTAGTATCATTAAAAAAAAAAAGGTTAAAATATTATACAGGTGAAACTTGAAAAATGAGAATATCGTGGAAAAGTTCAGTAATTCAACTTAAAAGTGAAACTAATATATTATATAGACTCATTACATGCAAAGTGAGATATTTCAAGCCTTTATTTGTTATAATTTTGATGATTATGGTTTACAGCTTATGAAAACCCCAAATTCAAAATTAAAATATTGTGAAAAGGTTTTCATAAGCTGTATGAAAATACATATTTTCATACAGATATTCTAATTTTTCGAGTTTCACCTGTATATATTCATATATATGTATTTATATTTCTATATACAGCAGTGGCCAAAAGTGATGTCCAGCCAATTCATGTTGAAAATACCCAGAATATCCCTCAACACAGTTATGATGATTACCTGCAGGATCCGGGCTCTTGTATTCAGTGTTTTGAGCTAAATCTGACCTGCACAAAAACAGAAACCACATCATAAAAATACATAAAATACATATAAACAAAGGATCAAAATCAACCTGTATGATCTTATATTCTTGATGAAAGATTAAGACTGAGGTGCACTGATGAATCATTCTCGATAAGACAAGAAATGTATTTGGAAAGTAAAGTGTGATTTCACGACTCACAGATTTGAAGTCACGGACGCATCAGTTCTGTGTTTTTTGGCCGCTGGTTCATCGGGCGGTTCTGAAGGATCGGCGACGATGGAAACTTCATCTGCTGTTCAAATCAAAGCACAGATCAGAGACTGGTCACATGACTTCTGGCCTTCAAAACTCAACATATTTTTCGTTAGGGCTGTTTATGGACAATTTTTTTTAAATCTCTGTATTTTTGGGCTGAGTGGTGATATACAATATATATCTCGGTATTGTCTACTTTTTGTTAATTTGGATAAAAAGAAGCTGAACATTTTTTTTTTCGGTCTCTTCTGCTCAATTATTTGATCAGGAATACAGTAAAAAAATATGATATATTATTCTAATGTAAATCAGCTGTTTTCTATGTGAATATATAGTAAAGTGTAATTTATTCCTGTGATCAAATCTGTATTTTTAGCATCATTACTCCAGTCTTCAGTGTCACATGATCCTTCAGAAATCACTCTAATATGAGGATCTGATGATCAAGAAACATTTATGATTATTATCAATGTTGAAAACAGTTCATATTTTTGTGGAAACCGTGATATTTAAATTTTTCAGGATTTTTTGATGAATAAAAGGTTCAAAAGAACAGCATTACTTTTGATCAATTTAATGCGTCCTTAATGCATAATAGTATATAAATAAAATCTTACCGAGCCCACACTTTTTGAACAGTATAATGTATACTAATTAGTTTTGTAGAATTTGTACAAATATTACCCCTTTTTTGTGATGATTACATGATTTCTGTATACATTTCGTTCATGCACAACACTTTTGACAGTAAATAGACAGAGAGCTCGTCCTCCAGATACCTCTGCTACTGCTGCTGCTCCTGGCTTCTGATTGGCTGTTGCTGCTTCCCGCTGGTCTCTGCTCAATTTCCCTCTTTCTGTCCGGCTGACGTGCCTGAAACTCCTGAGTATGTTAAGATAGAGACAGATTCACCAAATATAGAACGATTTTAACAAATATGTAATTTATTTGTTAAAAATTGATGCATGCATGTCAGTTCAGTAACATTCAAACAGATGATGGAAAAAATGTATACTCAAATAACTCTTTATGTGATGAAGTTTAATATTTAGGGTTTGTTCAAATCATAATCACTAATGCAACTGCATTAAAAATGGTATTTTAGTTGTGTAATCAATTGAGAATTATATTCTCAATCAATGAATTAGTTCTCTCAATTAATAATCATCTGCAATATTTACCCGCTGGTTATTAATCCTAAAAGCGTTTTTATTTATTTGACATTTGCATTATCTGGCTATGGTAACAGAGCTTTCATGCTTGCAGTTGCCAGATTTAAGAGTTTAAAGGTTTTCTCTTAAATAAATACAGTTCCTGCCCAGTTTTTTTATTTAATGGGACAGCATCGAAAAATGTGTTTTTTTCATCATTTACTCACACGTTTTTCCAAGCCTGTACGAGTTTCTTACTTTCGTTGAACATAAAATAAGATATTTTAAATAATGTTTATAACCAAACAGTTGATGAGCCCTATCGACTCTCATAGTATGGAATAAAGATACTATGGAAGTAAATGTTGCCATTCTTTAAAATATCTTTTGTGTTCATCAGAAGAAACTCATCAGGTTTGAAACAACATGAGGGCGAGTGAATAATGACAGAATATTCAGAGTAAACGATAATTTTTGGGTGAACTGTCCCTTTAAAAGTAGCTTTTTGTTGTTCCAGTGTTCATAATGTAAAGATTGGTAATTTATATGATAAACTAGATGGAAACTAGATGAGATAAACAATGCAAATTGATGTTCTCTTGATTTGCGCTAAAGTGAAAGTGCAATAATTCTGATGAAATGTAAAAAATTGTAAAAGAGTCACGATGAGGTGTCACTATCGTGCAGCTCTAGCCCACTTACATTGCTGAAATAGCGCGCGTGTGGATTGAAATGTCGCGGGAATCCCATGTGTGGAGTTTTGATGGCCACTCCCATTGGAACGGGCCCGAGGAGAGACGCTCTGGATCCGGCGCTGAAGAACTGAGGGAACTGTTGCCCGCCCATCGCAAAGCCACGCATGCTTCCAGCTTCAGACAGAAGAGAAATCAGTCAGCACGTCACCAAACACAACACCACCACAAACCAGTGCTCATCCCGAATACCGGTGTTATTTTTGTTATGATTTTTTAATATACGTCGCTTAAAGGTAGCCCCCTGGATGCCAGCCGAGCTTAGCCCCGCCCACAACATCTGAGGTCGGGAAGTTCGGTCTGGACTTGATCGGTTGTGAAGCAAGTATAGTAGTAGTAGTAGTAGTAACTGATCAACAGTAACGTAATCATCCACGTCACCAAAGAGCGCTTGGGTTGAGTTCGTTTACAACAAAGATGGCCGCCGCTGGAGAACGGAGATGTGTAGGTTCAGCCGTTATAGAAGATGTCGACAGCGCATTAATTTTAACCCTTTGATGCACAACATGGGTCTAAATGGACCCGGCTGAGTTTTCATTTTCTATATCTTTGCAAGAAATTAATTTTATCATTCAGTATTCCAGGTATTCCTCAATTAACTTGTTTGAGATCATTACAAATCCTTATTTAAATTTTTCCTTTCTTACTTTTCGAATAAAAATCGTTTTTGTGTCACTACCCTTCTAATGCGCAACATGGGTCTAAAAAGACCCGTATTTCATGTTTCTTTGCTGAATATTTGAAAGAAATTTATTTTATCATTTATTAATCCAGGTATTCATTAAATATCTTGTTTTTTGATTTCCACAAATCATTATATTTATTTTTCCTTTCTTACTTTATAAACAAACACGGTTTTTGTATTTCTACATCAATTTTACACACATGGGTCAAAAATGACCCATATTGGAACCTTTGATATTTATAAATAGTTTAAATATATTTACTGCAGAAAACTATTCACCTGCCACACATTTCACAATTCAACACGGCTGCTTTTGTATATTTCATGCATGTAAGTTTTATTTAATACATTTTTTGTCACAGAAAATATTTGATATTTTGTGAAAGACATCTAGATATAGCCTAATATTTGAACGTTTAGGCTAAGGTTACCTTGACCTTGAAATCCATTACAAGTGCAAAAGAGAAACATGTCCAATGCTATTAGCTAGCTTGCGGTCGACATATTCTATTTTATCTAATAGCTAGGTCAACAAAATAAAAGTTGCAATAGAAAGTTATATATATACAAGTATATATTGTCGCTGTTGGGCAGAAACCTTGTACCTCCATATTCATTTTTATTTGTGGTCATAAATCAATGCTATCAGTCACATAAGCCACCGTGTGGTGGCGTTCAGGTGCACTATGGCTGCTGTCGCATCATCCGGGTGGATGCTGCACATTGGTGGTGGAGAGATCCCCCGACAGTTGCACTACACTACAGTTCAATTTCAGTGTTATCGGTTATATGTGTGACAAGGTGGCCAATAAACATATTTCAAGTGTTACAGTAAATGTGTTGATCTAAACAACTGTGACATTGGCTATTTTAACAAAAAGTTTTCTTTATTCTTTTGTTTTATCGCGCTTGCATAGATGGGTCATTTTAGACCCATGTGTGTAAACTTGATGTATTAACACAAAACCTAGGAAATATTGAAATAAATATAAATTAATATTATTAAGTATAATAAATATAAATTAATATTATTAAGTAAAAGACGAGCAATAAAATGCAAAAGTTATCAAGGGAATATTATTCGACAAGAAAAATGTACAAGAATTATAATAATAATATGAATTTGAAAACCCTGCACCATTAATTTAATGGAAATAATGTAATAATAATAACTGTCTGAGTGCCTTACTAAAATACTAGATTTTTAGGGGGAAATGTTTTTCCATTGTCATGAAAATAATGCGGTTTTAACAATCCTAAAAAGAGGATTTATTGAATTTTAGGGTAAAACGTGACCTTTATAATTAATAATAAGTAAACAAGGGAATATTATTCGAATAGAAAAACTCAAAACTTGTTTTGTCGAGATCATTGGTAATTAGTTCATTAGTTAACTACATTAATTAGCATGAACTAATACTGCACTTATACAGCATTTATTAATGTTAGTTTCAACATTTACTAATACATTATTAAAATCTTGTTAACATTAGTTAATGCACTGTGAACTAACATGAACAGCTGTGTTTTTATTAACTAACGTTAACAAAGATTAACATATACAGTAACAAATGTATTGCTCATGGTTAGTTAATGGATGCATTAACGAATGAACCTTATTGTAAGTGTAACCAGATCATTTCTGGCCTCCATATGAGCTTGAAAGCTCTAGTGTGTGAATGAATCCACGCTGCACATCTCTCACAGCTTGTTTGATTCTGCACGTCCACGAACGCATGCAGTTTAGGAGGAACACTGGTCTCTCCGGGATTTAAGGGACTACATGTGTCTTAATATAGTGCCTGCTATATTAGGATGAGACGATAAAGCGTGTGGCTCAGTTTACCCTGCATCTGTTGCATGAGCAGAGCCCCTTGCAGCATGGGGTTGTGTCCGATGATGGTCTGAGTGGCGGAGCAGAGGTTCACCATACGAGCAGACGGGGGCGCTGGAGCCATAGACCTGTTTGATGACAACACACACACAACACATAAACTCATGCATGTGTCTCAGCTCAATGTAAAAGAAGCATTATAAGAAAATAAGGTTCATTAGTTAACATGAACTAACAATGGGATGGGCGGCGATTAATCGCATCTTGACCAGCCTTGATTCATTTAAATCTCATTTAAAGACTCATCTCTCTTGCATTTTGATTGTGATTAATTTTTGTAATTGTTTAATAATCTTAGACTGTATGTGCTGGGCTGTATGTAAAGCACTTGTGTTGTTTTTAAATGTGCTATATAAATAAATGTGATCGAATTATCGAGACTATGGGATGTGTGGAGCATTGGTGAAGCGCACCGTGCCGTCTGGTGGTGGTGTGTGATGTGGTGTGCGGGCGGAGGCTGAGGAGGAGGAGGAGGTGGAGGAGGAGGAGGAGGCGTCTGATGCTGGAACAGCTGTTGGAGCTGACGCAGATGCTGCTGGAACTGGTGCTGTTGCTGCTGCTGCTGCTGCTGCTGGTGCTGATGAGGGTTAAACATTCTCCTGGCGTCTGTACGGTCCACCACTTCAGTCTGGGGGAACAGAGATGAGTCACTGCATATACGCCTCTTCACCATCGCTCCTATGAGCATTAGGTCACAGAGAGATGCACGATATATCGGCCAACATATCGGTATCGGCCGGTATATGTTCATTTTTAATGTTATCGTTTGGCTCAAATACAAAAGAAAGGAAAGAAAATATGGCCGATATATTAAAGCCGATAAATAATGTATTATTTCCTTCAGCTGAGACGCTTCAGATGCGCACTGTTCAACATGATGGGTTTAAATTGCTTGAAATTTGCTTGAAATCACTTCAAAAAAGGAAAATACAGTTCAGCGCAAGTCTGTCATATCGGCTACAAAAAATTATAATGAGAACATTATATATAATTGTGTGATTGAGACACAGATTTTAATGGTGAGACTTTTGTTTTTGTAATCAGGCTCTCAAAAACTATATAAAAATTCGGATTTAGTTTTATCGGCCAATATATCGGTTATCGGCTTTAAAATATAAAGAATTATCGGTTATCGGTAGGGATGCACGATGATATCGGGACAACATCGGTATCGGCCGATAAAAGCTTAAAATGACTATCATCGGCCGATATGAATATTACTGCCAAAGAGCCTTGCCGATAGGGTGGCGTGTTTTCTTATGCGCACGTGACGACCGTGAACGAACTTAAACTTCCAACTAGGGGTGTGCGTCTCACATTCTTCCAAATAACTTTTATTTTCAACAGAAGAAAGAAATTTATTTGGGGTTAAAACAACTTGAGAGTAAATGATGACAATTCAAATGTTTGGGAGAACTATCCCTTTAATGTTAATAAAACAACAAAACACAAAGAGGAAATCACTCACTGCTCTTGACTGAGAACTTTAATAGAAGCTTTAATAAGCTTTTTTCGCACTTGTCGGTATATAAAAATACAAATATATCGGTATCGGGCAAAATTAGTTTGAAAGTATCGTGCATCCCTAGTTATCGGTCAAAATGTTCATATCGGTGCATCCCTATTAATGCAGTAGTATTATTTCGACAAATTGCAATTACGATTAAAACTGCAATATGACATGATCCGATTCTGAACATCTCATATTGAATCATAAAAATTGTATAAAATCTGTCTCTGAATTTTTCCACCCAATCTTTTATTAAAACTAGTTTATTGAAACAACCAGTTGTGTAAACTGCCACTATGTTAAGACTGTGACACTGTACATTATTTAACATACCGGCTTATTTACTTAT
The DNA here is from genome assembly GCF_029890125.1 of Rhinichthys klamathensis goyatoka. Taxonomy (NCBI): domain Eukaryota; kingdom Metazoa; phylum Chordata; class Actinopteri; order Cypriniformes; family Leuciscidae; genus Rhinichthys; species Rhinichthys klamathensis. The sequence continues at coordinate 394,107 of NW_026606655.1, read as the reverse complement.
TTCAAAAAAGAAGACATCATCCAATCATAAAAGAAGACGTGTGTGTGTGTGAGTGTGTGTGTGTATATATATATATACTGGTGCTGGGCAACGATTAATCGTGATTATTCTCATCCAATATAAAAGTTTGTGTTTACATAAAATATGTGTGTGCTGTGTATAATTATTATGTATATATAAATATTCACATATGCATGTATAATTTTAAAAGAAAATTGTATATTTATATATAATACAAATTATGCATAAATATATTATACAGTATATACATGCACATATTTCTTAAATAAATACATGCATGTTTTTACTTATATACAAAATAATTATACACACACACACATATATATTATGTAAACAGTTTTTTTTTTATTTTGGTTGCGATTAATCGTTGCCCAGCACCAGTATATATATATATATATATATATATATATATATATATATATATATATATATTACCAGTATATATATATATATATATATATATATATATATATATATATATATATATATATATATATATATAATATATATACACACACACACACTGCCCTGCCAAAAAAAAAATCTGCGGTTTGGATTAAAATAGGCAAATGCTTAAGAGTTTATTATTTGATCCTTATTGCAGTGATTATTATGTTTCTAGCATGTTATATGTTTGGCAGCAGTTCTTCTAACCCTAACTGATGAAGTGTGTAGCTTTTCATTTCTTAAACAACCATGTAGGAAGAAACATCATGGCTGTATTCCAGGAGGACAATGTCAAGATTCATCAGGCTCAGATTATGAAAGAATAGTTGTGAGGAGCATGAAGAATCATTTTCACACATGAATACCGACCTTAAAATCATTAAAAAAATAGGCATATATATCGGCCCATATATGTTCCTTTGTGATTTAATTGTTATTGGCCTGATAAGAAATGTGACCGATAAATATAATGTATTATTTCCTTCAGATGCGCACTGTTCAACATGATGGCTTTGAATTGCTTGAAATATGATTGGAATCACTTCAAACAAGAAATACAGTTCATATACAGGGCAACACAAATCTGTCATATCTACAGAAAACTATATAAAACTATACATAAAACTACATAAAACTATAATGAGAACATCATCATAATTGTGTGCTTGAGACTTGGATTTTAATGGTGAGATTTTTGTTTTTATAATCAGGCTCTCAAAAAGGATATAAAAACTTTAGATTTCACTTCAGCTTATATATCAGGTATCAAATATAAAGAATTATTGGTTATCGGTATCAGACGAAATGTTAGTATCAGTGCATCCCTAAGCACCAGAAATTATGCTCCTCTTGATGGAAATAACATTATATACATTTTGGATACAATATCTTGTATTGAAAAGGCAAGAGTCAAGTAACTTTGAAAAAGAAATGTTTAGTATATGATGTAAAAGAGTAAGCCCTTAAAGGCAAAATATAAAATAATATATATTATATATAATTATAAAATGGACGCAAGGGAGTCCGTGGAAACATTTAGAGGAAAGCGGTTAAGAAAATGTAAAAATAAATAAGAATTAGTCAATAAATAAATATTAGTCAATAAATTAGATTAAAATAAATAAGTTAACACAAATGTGATTAAAATACAAATATTAGTTATTAAATAGATTAAAATAAATTAAGGAATGAAAATATTAGGCTAGTTAGTTATTAGGCTATTAAATGAATTTAATCAGATTTTAAATAAATTACGATAAATAAAATTAATATAAATAAATAATACATTTAACAGTACATTACAATAGTAAGTAGAACAATATAACAACGTAACTTAAAGCTAGTTTTAGATTTATAACATGAATTTGTCAGCGTATAATGTGGGCATTTATAAAAGATAGCTGCATTGTAAATGTTGGGATGGACATGAGGATCATATTTGGGATTCTGTGGCATCTAAACCAGACGAGTGACGAATGAGCGAACAAACAAACAAACAAACAATGAATCAAGACAAAAACAATAACAGCTCGACAGTCTGGCAGTGTCTCAAACCCTCGCTCCCTACACAGACAGCAGCTTTAGAGCATCTCAAGAGCATACAGATGCATTTCAGGGAATCAAACAATTGCAATTATGCCTTAAGATGTTGTCTAGATAGGTGACTCACCGGGGTTTAGGGACACAGCCATAATCTTTATCTGTGTGCTATATGCTAAAGCGCTAGCTGTCAGAAACACGACAACATCAGCGACCACCCACAAGCCTCTCTCGTAATATTGGTATTTTTAACCTTGGTGTCCACTTATCTGCAGAATTAAAGCTAGTACTCACCAATTTTGCTGCAGGGAATATGAGTTTAATTGAGGAGAAATGAGCGAACGCCTGTTGAAAGTTCCTATGTCACATTAGCGCCGTGCTAACACTCGCACACCGGTCTCAGAGCGACAGTGACGGCAGCGCGCCACACAGCGACCCCTGCAGGACTGGAGGAGACACGGCGCATTACACTGAAGCACCTGCACATTCAGACATGTTCCCAAGACTCATTTGATTCTTTTTCTTCAGGAGACTAAGGATTATTGCACCAGTCTGGAGAACATTTTGTTCATTTTACTTGTTTACTTTATAAACTAAATTGGTTAGTTGTATGGGTTTCTTTATTTATTGGGTGTATGTGGATTGAAGTTTGTGCATGTTTACACAGCAAAGTGTTTTTCAGGGAATAAGAGACAGACAGACAGACAGACAGACGGATGGATGGATGGACGGACGGACGGACAGACATATAGATAGATAGATAGATAGATAGATAGATAGATAGATAGATAGATAGATAGACAGACAAAGATAGATAGATAGATAGATAGATGATAGATGGATAAATAGATGGATAGATAGATAGATAGACAGACATATAGATAGATGGATAGATAGATGATAGATGGAAAAATAGATGGATAGATAGATAGATAGATGGATAGATAGACAGACAAGGATATAGATAGATAGATAGATAGACAGACATATAGATAGATAGATAGATAGATAGATAGACAGACATATAGATAGATAGATAGATAGATAGATAGATAGATGATAGATAGACAGACAAAGATAGATAGATAGATAGACAGACAAAGATAGATAGATATATAGATAGATGATAGATGGATAGATAGATAGATAGATGGATAGATAGACAGACAAGGATATAGATAGATAGATAGATAGACAGACATATAGATAGATAGATAGATAGATAGACAGACATATAGATAGATAGATAGATAGATGATAGATAGACAGACAAAGATAGATAGATAGACAGACAAAGATAGATAGATAGATAGATAGATAGATAGATGATAGATGGAAAAATAGATGGATAGATAGATAGATAGATAGATAGATAGATAGATAGATAGACAGACATATAGATAGATTGATAGATAGATAGATAGATAGATGGATAGATAGATGATATATGGAAAAATAGATAGATAGATAGATGGATAGATAGACAGACAAAGATAGATAGATAGATAGATAGATAGATAGATAGACAGACAGACAAAGATAGATAGATAGATAGATAGATAGATAGATAGATGATAGATGGAAAAATAGATGGATAGATAGATAGATAGATAGATAGACAGACATATAGATAGATTGATAGATAGATAGATAGATAGATGGATAGATAGATGATATATGGAAAAATAGATAGATAGATAGATGGATAGATAGACAGACAAAGATAGATAGATAGATAGATAGATAGATAGATAGATAGATAGATAGATAGATAGATAGATAGATAGATAGATAGATAGATCCATCACAGGAGTGAAATCACATTAAAATAGTTTTGACTTTAACAAGCGCGCCCACTACTGAGAGAACACGGTGCTGCAGCTCGTGCCCGCGCGCGCGCTCACTGAGAGAAAAGCAGCTCATCATCATCTCAGAAGGACTGCAGACACACACACACTCTCACACACACACGCACACAGAGAGAGATAAAGAGAGAGAGAGACAGACTAACTCAATGCCGAAATAAGACCCGTCCTGAAAGCGTGATCGTGAGAGAGAGAAAGAGAGAGAGACGGAATAAATCAATGCCGAAATTCACTTAAAACACATATTCATTCATTGCCGGTCATCGCGATGGGGAACCGGGGGATGGAGGATCTGATTCCTCTGGTCAACCGAATGCAAGATGCGTTCTCCGCCATCGGGCAGAACGCGGAGCTGGACCTGCCGCAGATCGCGGTGGTGGGCGGACAAAGCGCCGGGAAGAGCTCCGTGCTCGAGAACTTCGTGGGGAAGTAAGTCGTTCATGCATTATAATCATATATGCAACACCTAATAACATACAATAATAAAGCAGTATCAATCTTATATTCCAGCTCAGTCATGCATCAATGATATGCAAAGGTCATTGTGATGATGATAACCTTTAAGTGTTATTGAGGCATGATGGAGGATCATAAAATCACCAGCCATTTTCACAACAACACATCTAAATCTAGTTACATAATCCCCCTCAATAGTAATTTATAGTGTATTCTTCAATATGCATTAGTGCATCATCATCATTAGTGAAATCTGTGATGATGATGATAATAATAATAATGCACAAGCTCAGAAGCCATAATAGAAATACTGTGTGAAAGATGGATGCTGATGCAGATTCACCTTTGTGTTGCTGGAGATTCAACCTGCACAAGGCAGATCATAATGAGCTGAGATTATGCATAAGCAATTAAACATAACAATTATCGGCCCTTTTATTATGGAGACGTTCTCTAATGTTGCATGGCATTGTTTCAATATAAAAACAGAAAACATTTGATTTCATGCATGCAACAACAACAACAACAAAATCCTCATTAGTAGTGTTTGCGAGCTAATTAAACCTCTTAAAGCGTGTTTGTGCTCCAGACATGAACGATTCCCCCAAATCTACTACTAAGTGTTCAGATGCACCATTTTCACCTGCTGGACCAGAAAACAGATGGAAAAAAACCCCTACAGATACACATTAAAGGACTCGAGTCACATCTAGATATCCAGACGATCAGAGACGTGACACCCTAGCAACCTAGAACATCTCTTAGCAACGCCCTAGCAACCACCCACAACATTCAAGCATCATGGTGGTGTTTTAGTTAATGTAAAATGTCTCATCATGGAGCACAAATTCAGAAAACAGGCATAATTATCTTAAGCTTTTCAGTGTGATGCATTGTAAATATTGAGAAGGACGATGCCACATTATATTATTTGGCTAAAGTCTGTTTCGAAGGATATATTGGTGATTGACAGGTTTTAATCAACATTAGCATTGCTCAGAATTGGCAGCCCTCACATCACGACATTATATCAACACTGAAATAAATAAACGCATCGAGCGACAGGCTCGTGTTGCACTGACTTGAGTGCCAGTGTTTTTGGACTCTATTAAATCTGGAGGGGGAATATTTTTGGTTGTGTGTGTGTGTGTGTTTCTAAGTCTTACACGGCATGATTCAGCAACTCTTGCTGCTGACGGAGGTCGTGTGTGAGGCACTGATGCTCTCAGAGAGCCACATAATAACACAGCAAAATTAACTAGATTTGTGCATTTTAATTTAATTTTGCCAGTGGAATATTATCCCATTTAGTTCTAGTTACTGATGTTTATTGACCTGGGGTGCGTTTCCCGAAAGCATCGTTAGCCAAATATGGTCGCAAGTTCCGTCGTTATCAGTTGGCCAAAGTGCTTTACAGACAGCCCAGCACATACAATCTAAGATTAATAAACAAAGTATAAAACAATTACAAAAATGAATTACAATCAAATGCAAGAGAGAAGAGATGAGTCTTTAAATGAGATTTAAATGCATCAAGGCGGGCCAATATCTTAACATGGAGGTAATATCCAAAATCTAAACTAATATATTATATAGACTCATTACATGCAAAGTGAGATATTTCAAGCCTTTATTTGTTATAATTTTGATGATTATGGATTACAGCTTCTGAAAACACCAAATTCAAAATTAGAATATTGGGAAAAGGTTTTCATATCTGTAAGACATAATTATCAAAATTATAACAAATAAAGGCTTGAAATATCTCACTTTGCATGTAATGAGTCTATATAATATATTAGTTTCACCTTTTAAGTTGAATTACTGAAATAAATGAACTTTTGCACGATATTCAAATTTTTCGAGTTTCACCTGTAGTACAAATCTCATAGTCTTTATCGAGAGAATCATTCGGTTTGAGCCTATGATTAAATCTGGAAATAAAGCGAAATAACTGAGAAAAATGAGAAATATTCCTCAGATGCATGTCTGTAATTTATATCAAAACATCTCGCATTAATTCCATCTCAAACAGTTTCATTAAAATAAGTTATTACTCCACCACGTGCGTGACGTCATAAACCAACGTGGTTGAACGACTACTTTGCGACATTATGGTTTCGGGAAACAGTCGTGACTCGCTAATTGATTTCTTCAACGATGCATCGTACTGTGATAGTGAAGCATCGAGTTACGGCGTTGTACGGGAAACACATCCCTGATCGTGAAGAACTTTCTGTGGCAGCTCCACCATTCACATTACATAAACACTGTTTAAAACAACGTTTATTACTGTATAACCAATGTATGAACATTCATACATGAAGATATTAATAGATCTGAGGTGTCAGTCACAATCTGTAAAGAAAAAAACAGTCACTTAAAATTTTTTTTAGATAAAAAGCTTGATAGAATAAAAAGACAAATCACATTATGTCAGTGCAATAATTTGCCATTTTATATTTTTAATTCAATGCAACAGAAATGGATCCCATAAGTTATAGGGGTCATGACATGGATTTATTTCTTATTTTAATATGTTCCTTGACGTTCACTTATTATGTTATTTAAGTCTAATTGCACAGAAAATAAATGTATATGTGGGAAAACTATTATTTTTAACACTCATTCTGAGCCTCAGTCTGAAATGATCAGTTTTTAAGGCGCGGCTCCTTTAAGGCTTGTCAGTAAATGCCACTGTTAAGATTGGCTAACGTCATCGCAGAGGAAATAGTATCAACGTCGACTCACTATTGAAAGCATTATCCATATAAAACCGTCATTTACAGACAGCATTATGAAATCATTTACTCAGGGTTTGTGATACAGCTGCTGTCAGGTCAAATACAGTCGCTGCTTCATCTTTCAACAAATGTTTCTTTGTGAACTCTCCATTGCAAAACAATCTGCAGTCAAATGTTCCGAACAAACATATAATCCTCCGACACGATCTGGGACGCCATTAGAATAAACCATCCACTCTGGATTGACTCTGGGATCTTCTGTAAGTCTGTAGAGACTCAAACCAGCTATTTAAACAAGACGAAAGTTCTTTATAGTCATTATAATCTGAACACACATCTGTATACTGTATCAGTGTAGACAGCATCAGTCATTATAATCTGAACACACATCTGTATACTGTATCAGTGTAGACAGCGTCAGTCATTATAATCTGAACACACATCTGTATACTGTATCAGTGTAGACAGCATCAGTCATTATAATCTGAACACACATCTGTATACTGTATCAGTGTAGACAGCGTCAGTCATTATAATCTGAACACACATCTGTATACTGTATCAGTGTAGACAGCGTCAGTCATTATAATCTGAACACACATCTGTATACTGTATCAGTGTAGACAGCGTCAGTCATTATAATCTGAACACACATCTGTATACTGTACCAGTGTAGACAGACTCAGTCATTATAATCTGAACACACATCTGTATACTGTATCAGTGTAGACAGACTCAGTCATTATAATCTGAACACACATCTGTATACTGTATCAGTGTATCAGCGTCAGTCATTATAATCTGAACGCACATCTGTATACTGTATCAGTGTAGACAGCGTCAGTCATTATAATCTGAACACACATCTGTATACTGTATCAGTGTAGACAGCATCAGTCATTATAATCTGAACACACATCTGTATACTGTATCAGTGTAGACAGCATCAGTCATTATAATCTGAACACACATCTGTATACTGTATCACTGTAGACAGCGTCAGTCATTATAATCTGAACACACATCTGTATACTGTATCAGTGTAGACAGCGTCAGTCATTATAATCTGAACACACATCTGTATACTGTATCAGTGTAGACCGCGTCAGTCATTATAATCTGAACACACATCTGTATACTGTATCAGTGTAGACCGCATCAGTCATTATAATCTGAACACACATCTGTATACTGTATCAGTGTAGACAGCATCAGTCATTATAATCTGAACACACATCTGTATACTGTATCAGTGTAGACCGCATCAGTCATTATAATCTGAACACACATCTGTATACTGTATCAGTGTAGACAGCATCAGTCATTATAATCTGAACACACATCTGTATACTGTATCAGTGTAGACAGCATCAGTCATTATAATCTGAACACACATCTGTATACTGTATCAGTGTAGACAGCATCAGTCATTATAATCTGAACACACATCTGTATACTGTATCAGTGTAGACAGCGTCAGTCATTATAATCTGAACACACATCTGTATACTGTATCAGTGTAGACAGCGTCAGTCATTATAATCTGAACACACATCTGTATACTGTATCAGTGTATCAGCGTCAGTCATTATAATCTGAACACACATCTGTATACTGTATCAGTGTATCAGCGTCAGTCATTATAATCTGAACACACATCTGTATACTGTATCAGTGTATCAGCGTCAGTCATTATAATCTGAACAGACATCTGTATACTGTATCAGTGTATCAGCGTCAGTCATTATAATCTGAACACACATCTGTATACTGTATCAGTGTAGACAGCGTCAGTCATTATAATCTGAACACACATCTGTATACTGTATCAGTGTAGACAGCGTCAGTCATTATAATCTGAACACACATCTGTATACTGTATCAGTGTAGACAGCGTCAGTCATTATAATCTGAACACACATCTGTATACTGTATCAGTGTATCAGCGTCAGTCATTATAATCTGAACGCACATCTGTATACTGTATCAGTGTAGACAGCGTCAGTCATTATAATCTGAACACACATCTGTATACTGTATCAGTGTAGACAGCATCAGTCATTATAATCTGAACACACATCTGTATACTGTATCAGTGTAGACAGCATCAGTCATTATAATCTGAACACACATCTGTATACTGTATCAGTGTAGACAGCGTCAGTCATTATAATCTGAACACACATCTGTATACTGTATCAGTGTAGACAGCGTCAGTCATTATAATCTGAACACACATCTGTATACTGTATCAGTGTAGACAGCGTCAGTCATTATAATCTGAACACACATCTGTATACTGTATCAGTGTAGACAGCGTCAGTCATTATAATCTGAACACACATCTGTATACTGTATCAGTGTATCAGCGTCAGTCATTATAATCTGAACGCACATCTGTATACTGTATCAGTGTAGACAGCGTCAGTCATTATAATCTGAACACACATCTGTATACTGTATCAGTGTAGACAGACTCAGTCATTATAATCTGAACACACATCTGTATACTGTATCAGTGTATCAGCGTCAGTCATTATAATCTGAACGCACATCTGTATACTGTATCACTGTAGACAGACTCAGTCATTATAATCTGAACGCACATCTGTATACTGTATCAGTGTAGACAGCGTCAGTCATTATAATCTGAACACACATCTGTATACTGTATCAGTGTAGACAGCGTCAGTCATTATAATCTGAACACACATCTGTATACTGTATCAGTGTAGACAGCATCAGTCATTATAATCTGAACACACATCTGTATACTGTATCAGTGTAGACAGCGTCAGTCATTATAATCTGAACGCACATCTGTATACTGTATCAGTGTATCAGCGTCAGTCATTATAATCTGAACACACATCTGTATACTGTATCAGTGTAGACAGCGTCAGTCATTATAATCTGAACACACATCTGTATACTGTACCAGTGTAGACAGCGTCAGTCATTATAATCTGAACACACATCTGTATACTGTATCAGTGTATCAGCGTCAGTCATTATAATCTGAACACACATCTGTATACTGTATCAGTGTAGACAGCGTCAGTCATTATAATCTGAACACACATCTGTATACTGTACCAGTGTAGACAGCGTCAGTCATTATAATCTGAACACACATCTGTATACTGTATCAGTGTAGACAGCGTCAGTCATTATAATCTGAACACACATCTGTATACTGTATCAGTGTAGACAGCGTCAGTCATTATAATCTGAACACACATCTGTATACTGTATCAGTGTAGACAGCGTCAGTCATTATAATCTGAACACACATCTGTATACTGTATCAGTGTAGACAGCGTCAGTCATTATAATCTGAACACACATCTGTATACTGTATCAGTGTAGACAGCGTCAGTCATTATAATCTGAACACACATCTGTATACTGTATCAGTGTAGACAGCGTCAGTCATTATAATCTGAACACACATCTGTATATTGTATCAGTGTAGACAGCGTCAGTCATTATAATCTGAACACACATCTGTATACTGTATCAGTGTAGACAGCGTCAGTCATTATAATCTGAACACACATCTGTATACTGTATCAGTGTAGACAGCGTCAGTCATTATAATCTGAACACACATCTGTATACTGTATCAGTGTATCAGCGTCAGTCATTATAATCTGAACACACATCTGTATACTGTATCAGTGTAGACAGCATCAGTCATTATAATCTGAACACACATCTGTATACTGTATCAGTGTAGACAGACTCAGTCATTATAATCTGAACACACATCTGTATACTGTATCAGTGTAGACAGACTCAGTCATTATAATCTGAACACACATCTGTATACTGTATCAGTGTATCAGCGTCAGTCATTATAATCTGAACACACATCTGTATACTGTATCAGTGTATCAGCGTCAGTCATTATAATCTGAACACACATCTGTACACTGTATCAGTGTAGACAGCGTCAGTCATTATAATCTGAACACACATCTGTATACTGTATCAGTGTATCAGCGTCAGTCATTATAATCTGAACACACATCTGTATACTGTATCAGTGTAGACAGCGTCAGTCATTATAATCTGAACACACATCTGTATACTGTATCAGTGTAGACAGCGTCAGTCATTATAATCTGAACACACATCTGTATACTGTATCAGTGTAGACAGCGTCAGTCATTATAATCTGAACACACATCTGTATACTGTATCAGTGTATCAGCGTCAGTCATTATAATCTGAACACACATCTGTATACTGTATCAGTGTAGACAGCGTCAGTCATTATAATCTGAACACACATCTGTATACTGTATCAGTGTAGACAGCGTCAGTCATTATAATCTGAACACACATCTGTATACTGTATCAGTGTATCAGCGTCAGTCATTATAATCTGAACACACATCTGTATACTGTATCAGTGTAGACAGCGTCAGTCATTATAATCTGAACACACATCTGTATACTGTATCAGTGTAGACAGCGTCAGTCATTATAATCTGAACACACATCTGTATACTGTATCAGTGTATCAGCGTCAGTCATTATAATCTGAACACACATCTGTATACTGTATCAGTGTATCAGCGTCAGTCATTATAATCTGAACACACATCTGTATACTGTATCAGTGTATCAGCGTCAGTCATTATAATCTGAACACACATCTGTATACTGTATCAGTGTAGACAGCGTCAGTCATTATAATCTGAACACACATCTGTATACTGTATCAGTGTATCAGCGTCAGTCATTATAATCTGAACACACATCTGTATACTGTATCAGTGTAGACAGCATCAGTCATTATAATCTGAACACACATCTGTATACTGTATCAGTGTAGACAGCATCAGTCATTATAATCTGAACACACATCTGTATACTGTATCAGTGTAGACAGCGTCAGTCATTATAATCTGAACACACATCTGTATACTGTATCAGTGTAGACAGCGTCAGTCATTATAATCTGAACACACATCTGTATACTGTATCAGTGTAGACAGCGTCAGTCATTATAATCTGAACACACATGTGTATACTGTATCAGTGTAGACAGCGTCAGTCATTATAATCTGAACACACATCTGTATACTGTATCAGTGTAGACAGCATCAGTCATTATAATCTGAACACACATCTGTATACTGTATCAGTGTAGACAGCGTCAGTCATTATAATCTGAACACACATCTGTATACTGTATCAGTGTAGACAGCGTCAGTCATTATAATCTGAACACACATCTGTATACTGTATCAGTGTAGACAGCGTCAATCATTATAATCTGAACGCACATCTGTATACTGTATCAGTGTAGACAGCATCAGTCATTATAATCTGAACACACATCTGTATACTGTATCACTGTAGACAGCGTCAATCATTATAATCTGAACACACATCTGTATACTGTATCAGTGTATCAGCATCAGTCATTATAATCTGAACACACATCTGTATACTGTATCAGTGTATCAGCGTCAGTCATTATAATCTGAACACACATCTGTATACTGTATCAGTGTATCAGCGTCAGTCATTATAATCTGAACACACATCTGTATACTGTATCAGTGTAGACAGCATCAGTCATTATAATCTGAACGCACATCTGTATACTGTATCAGTGTAGACAGCATCAGTCATTATAATCTGAACACACATCTGTATACTGTATCAGTGTAGACAGCATCAGTCATTATAATCTGAACACACATCTGTATACTGTATCAGTGTAGACAGCATCAGTCATTATAATCTGAACGCACATCTGTATACTGTATCAGTGTAGACAGCGTCAGTCATTATAATCTGAACACACATCTGTATACTGTATCAGTGTAGACAGCATCAGTCATTATAATCTGAACACACATCTGTATACTGTATGAGTGTAGACAGCATCAGTCATTATAATCTGAACACACATCTGTATACTGTATCAGTGTAGACAGCATCAGTCATTATAATCTGAACGCACATCTGTATACTGTATCAGTGTAGACAGCATCAGTCATTATAATCTGAACACACATCTGTATACTGTATCAGTGTAGACAGCGTCAATCATTATAATCTGAACACACATCTGTATACTGTATCAGTGTAGACAGCATCAGTCATTATAATCTGAACACACATCTGTATACTGTATCAGTGTAGACAGACTCAGTCATTATAATCTGAACACACATCTGTATACTGTATCAGTGTAGACAGCGTCAGTCATTATAATCTGAACACACATCTGTATACTGTATCAGTGTAGACAGCATCAGTCATTATAATCTGAACACACATCTGTATACTGTATCAGTGTAGACAGCGTCAGTCATTATAATCTGAACACACATCTGTATACTGTATCAGTGTAGACAGCGTCAGTCATTATAATCTGAACACACATCTGTATACTGTATCAGTGTAGACAGCGTCAATCATTATAATCTGAACGCACATCTGTATACTGTATCAGTGTAGACAGCGTCAATCATTATAATCTGAACACACATCTGTATACTGTATCAGTGTATCAGCATCAGTCATTATAATCTGAACACACATCTGTATACTGTATCAGTGTAGACAGCGTCAGTCATTATAATCTGAACACACATCTGTATACTGTATCAGTGTATCAGCATCAGTCATTATAATCTGAACACACATCTGTATACTGTATCAGTGTCAGTCATTATAATCTGAACACACATCTGTATACTGTATCAGTGTAGACAGCATCAGTCATTATAATCTGAACACACATCTGTATACTGTATCAGTGTAGACAGACTCAGTCATTATAATCTGAACACACATCTGTATACTGTATCAGTGTAGACAGCGTCAGTCATTATAATCTGAACACACATCTGTATACTGTATCAGTGTATCAGCGTCAGTCATTATAATCTGAACACACATCTGTATACTGTATCAGTGTAGACAGACTCAGTCATTATAATCTGAACACACATCTGTATACTGTATCAGTGTAGACAGCGTCAGTCATTATAATCTGAACACACATCTGTATACTGTATCAGTGTAGACAGCATCAGTCATTATAATCTGAACACACATCTGTATACTGTATCAGTGTATCAGCGTCAGTCATTATAATCTGAACGCACATCTGTATACTGTATCAGTGTATCAGCGTCAGTCATTATAATCTGAACACACATCTGTATACTGTATCAGTGTAGACAGCATCAGTCAATATAATCTGAACACACATCTGTATACTGTATCAGTGTAGACAGCATCAGTCATTATAATCTGAACACACATCTGTATACTGTATCAGTGTAGACAGCGTCAGTCATTATAATCTGAACACACATCTGTATACTGTATCAGTGTAGACAGCATCAGTCATTATAATCTGAACACACATCTGTATACTGTATCAGTGTATCAGCGTCAGTCATTATAATCTGAACGCACATCTGTATACTGTATCAGTGTATCAGCGTCAGTCATTATAATCTGAACACACATCTGTATACTGTATCAGTGTAGACAGCATCAGTCAATATAATCTGAACACACATCTGTATACTGTATCAGTGTAGACAGACTCAGTCATTATAATCTGAACACACATCTGTATACTGTATCAGTGTAGACAGCGTCAGTCATTATAATCTGAACACACATCTGTATACTGTATCAGTGTAGACAGCATCAGTCATTATAATCTGAACACACATCTGTATACTGTATCAGTGTAGACAGCGTCAGTCATTATAATCTGAACACACATCTGTATACTGTATCAGTGTAGACAGCGTCAGTCATTATAATCTGAACACACATCTGTATACTGTATCAGTGTAGACAGCGTCAGTCATTATAATCTGAACACACATCTGTATACTGTATCAGTGTAGACAGCGTCAGTCATTATAATCTGAACACACATCTGTATACTGTATCAGTGTAGACAGCGTCAATCATTATAATCTGAACGCACATCTGTATACTGTATCAGTGTAGACAGCGTCAATCATTATAATCTGAACACACATCTGTATACTGTATCAGTGTATCAGCATCAGTCATTATAATCTGAACACACATCTGTATACTGTATCAGTGTAGACAGCGTCAGTCATTATAATCTGAACACACATCTGTATACTGTATCAGTGTATCAGCATCAGTCATTATAATCTGAACACACATCTGTATACTGTATCAGTGTATCAGCGTCAGTCATTATAATCTGAACACACATCTGTATACTGTATCAGTGTAGACAGCATCAGTCATTATAATCTGAACACACATCTGTATACTGTATCAGTGTAGACAGACTCAGTCATTATAATCTGAACACACATCTGTATACTGTATCAGTGTAGACAGACTCAGTCATTATAATCTGAACACACATCTGTATACTGTATCAGTGTAGACAGCGTCAGTCATTATAATCTGAACACACATCTGTATACTGTATCAGTGTATCAGCGTCAGTCATTATAATCTGAACACACATCTGTATACTGTATCAGTGTAGACAGCGTCAGTCATTATAATCTGAACACACATCTGTATACTGTATCAGTGTAGACAGCATCAGTCATTATAATCTGAACACACATCTGTATACTGTATCAGTGTATCAGCGTCAGTCATTATAATCTGAACGCACATCTGTATACTGTATCAGTGTATCAGCGTCAGTCATTATAATCTGAACACACATCTGTATACTGTATCAGTGTAGACAGCATCAGTCAATATAATCTGAACACACATCTGTATACTGTATCAGTGTATCAGCGTCAGTCATTATAATCTGAACGCACATCTGTATACTGTATCAGTGTATCAGCGTCAGTCATTATAATCTGAACACACATCTGTATACTGTATCAGTGTAGACAGCATCAGTCAATATAATCTGAACACACATCTGTATACTGTATCAGTGTAGACAGCATCAGTCAATATAATCTGAACACACATCTGTATACTGTATCAGTGTAGACAGCATCAGTCATTATAATCTGAACACACATCTGTATACTGTATCAGTGTAGACAGCGTCAGTCATTATAATCTGAACACACATCTGTATACTGTATCAGTGTATCAGCGTCAGTCATTATAATCTGAACGCACATCTGTATACTGTATCAGTGTAGACAGCATCAGTCATTATAATCTGAACACACATCTGTATACTGTATCAGTGTAGACAGCGTCAGTCATTATAATCTGAACACACATCTGTATACTGTATCAGTGTAGACAGCATCAGTCATTATAATCTGAACACACATCTGTATACTGTATCAGTGTAGACAGCGTCAGTCATTATAATCTGAACACACATCTGTATACTGTATCAGTGTATCAGCGTCAGTCATTATAATCTGAACACACATCTGTATACTGTATCAGTGTAGACAGACTCAGTCATTATAATCTGAACACACATCTGTATACTGTATCAGTGTAGACAGCATCAGTCATTATAATCTGAACACACATCTGTATACTGTATGAGTGTAGACAGCATCAGTCATTATAATCTGAACACACATCTGTATACTGTATCAGTGTAGACAGCGTCAGTCATTATAATCTGAACACACATCTGTATACTGTATCAGTGTAGACAGCGTCAGTCATTATAATCTGAACACACATCTGTATATTGTATCAGTGTAGACAGCGTCAGTCATTATAATCTGAACACACATCTGTATACTGTATCAGTGTAGACAGCGTCAGTCATTATAATCTGAACACACATCTGTATACTGTATCAGTGTAGACAGACTCAGTCATTATAATCTGAACACACATCTGTATACTGTATCAGTGTATCAGCGTCAGTCATTATAATCTGAACACACATCTGTATACTGTATCAGTGTATCAGCGTCAGTCATTATAATCTGAACACACATCTGTATACTGTATCAGTGTAGACAGACTCAGTCATTATAATCTGAACACACATCTGTATACTGTATCAGTGTAGACAGCGTCAGTCATTATAATCTGAACACACATCTGTATACTGTATCAGTGTAGACAGCGTCAGTCATTATAATCTGAACACACATCTGTATACTGTATCAGTGTAGACAGACTCAGTCATTATAATCTGAACACACATCTGTATACTGTATCAATGTATCAGCGTCAGTCATTATAATCTGAACACACATCTGTATACTGTATCAGTGTATCAGCGTCAGTCATTATACTCTGAACACACATCTGTATACTGTATCAGTGTATCAGCGTCAGTCATTATACTCTCTGCTTGCCGTAGCTCGATTCAAAGCGGTAAGCTTGTAATAATGTTTTTAATTCCAGCGGTACTGGTGGATTTCCGCGGGAGATGTCTTTGCGTCATTACGTCACATCTGTACACACACATCTGCACACACACACACATCTGTACACATAAAGAAGAGTCTCGGCTAGTAGGCTATGAGTGTGTGAGGATGTTAGAGGTGGAGATTTATAGCCTTTTCTCACAGCACTTGATATAATTAAACTTATCAATTTGATGGCGGATCCAGAAAGGTTCAAACGACAATCACCAGTGACGACTAGAGACTCACCCGCTGTAACATGCAAAAGACTTCGTTCGGACTTCGGAGTGGCTAACGTTACAGAAAAAAAGAGACTGCAACCTGACCCATGCGAAAACAAGGATAATATCGGAAGGACATTACATGATGTAGTCACGCAATGCTTGCTTACGTTGTTAACATCAACAATTTGAGAACAAAGTATAATTTGCACGGTTTTGCGTGATATGATAACTTATAAGCGATTGTTAGATTTAATCAGCGCGATTTACTGCTATGTCAGAACCAGAACAAAAGTGGATGTTTCTTACTAGTTCAGATGACATTTTCCGGTGAAAATTATTATGTTGGTCATACTTCCAAAAAGAATAATCCGTGATTCTGAATGTCAGTATCCACATCGTCGCGGTGACTGACAGCTGCACACTCTCCTCAAACATTGTGTTCATCCGAGCTGTGCGGTGTCGAGGGTGTTGAAGTACAACCCACGTAAAGTGGATAATTCCGTGAATGACTGCAATTGCAGATTTCGAACAGAGATGGCGACAAAGAGGAAAAACGCCGGTACGATTTTATATGGATAATGTTTTCAATAGTGATTGGGAGTTGATAATGTTTCCTCTGCGATGACGTTAGCCAATCATAACAGAGGCATTTGCTGACACGCCTTAAAGGAGCCGCGCCTTAAAAACTGATCATTTCAGACTGAGGCTCAGAATGAGGGTTACAAATAATTGTTTTTCCTCATATATATATTTTTTTGTGCAAAAAAACGTAATATTATAAGTGAACCTCAAGGAACATATAAAAATAATAAAAACATCCATGTCATGACCCCTTTAAACGCACATAAACCTCTTAGATGTCAAAAGATCAAGGCAAATTTGATTTCTCATGTCATTACCCCTTTCATTTTTTTTGGTCCTTATGAAGGATCAGGATTTTGGATACGGACGCCTTGCAGATGGTGAGAAGAAGCACAATCTGCTATTTAAATTGGCAAAATTAACATCATTACCTCAACACTATTTTAACAAAAGCCTCTTCCTATATTTAGACCTCGAGTCAAACAGACTCTGCAATTATCCTGCGGGAGTTCGTTGTTCAAAATCTGGAATGCCTCGCAAATCCTGGAAAACTACTAATTACATCTAAACAAAGATGCTGTGTTATTCACCACAGGAACAATCAGTGACTAAACCTCTAAATAAACCTAAATAATAAAGTTATATTTAGTGTAAATGACCCAGATGCCACGGATGTTGTTTGTCATCTCTCCAGCGTTATTAAAGTTAAGCAACATTTCTAATTTTATTTAGTTTAACCTCTTAATATTACATTTATAGACATGTTTTTTTTAAAAACAACTAATAAAAAATTGCAAAAATACACAACAAAATTGCTAAAAGTTCAAAGGGATAGTTCACTTTGAAATTAATTTTTGGTATGTTTTAGCTTACCTCAAGGGCATCCAAGATGTAGGTGTCTTTGTTTCCGCTGTAGTTTCAATTTTGATATTTTTAGGTCAAACCGTTCTTGTCTGTCAGTCATATAATGCAGGTCTATGGTCACCACCTCAAAGAGCATACACAGAGAAGTCCAAATTAAACATGATTTAATGACTCGTAAATGTAAGTACACATTGATGGCCTAAGACACGAAACGAGCGGTTTGTGTGAGAAAACGAACAGTTTTTATATTGTTTTTACCTCTTGTAAACACAGCCACGTCCAAGTGATCTGAGGGCGCCGGCGCTTCGGTCTTTTCCAACAAGCGCCGGAAAGCGCCGGAAGTGATCTCTCGCGAATTACGTGAATTGCGAACAGCATAATAGAGTTAAAAACAATGGAGAAATATATCACTACTCATTTACAAATGTTGATTATATATATAAAAAAGACAATATATTTTAAGTTTATTGCAAAATATGCATAAATATACAAACATTTCAACATTTTGAGAGCGCCGAGAGATTGACTTGATTATGTCATTCGCAGTGCTTCATGGGAGTGGGCGGAGCTAACGAGATCTTTTAGCGCATGTTGCTTTCTTCAACTCTAATTTTCTGTACAGCATCATGGGTAATGTAGTTTATTTATAACATGATTATATAAAAAAAAGCTGTAATAATGTGGGCTTCAACAGAAGCAAATAGCTTAAATATAATAGCTCACAGTAGAGCTGTCTTTAAAGTCCCCCTGTGGTGTAAATCCAGCTTTTAATGTTGTTTATGTGTCTATGTGGTGTTTTTAATACGCTTTAAGACACACCATGTGTAAGTTCATAAGTCGACAGCATTGCTGAGTATTTTCTGCTTAAAACTGCAGTGAACCAAAGACAGTCTCAAAAACACGGTTTGAAATCGCTGGTGTTTCTGACGTCACAAACGACCTTGTAACCAATCAGATCAACGTGTGCTCGTCAACCAGTGGATCTCTGAGCTGAGCGAGTGAGTGGAGGCGGGGCTCATTTGCATATTCATAGAACCGCGCATACTAAATGAGGCAAGGGTGTCGAGTTACATTCAAGCTATCAAGGAAAATACATTTAAATATGTAATTTTCGTGATCAAAGATGAGTTTTAATGGATAAAATGATTGACTACAGGAGGATTTTAAAGCTTTATAAGTTATCGTTTCCCTATGAATGGAGTTGCACTCTATGCTAGTGCTGTAGGTGGCTGTGTGGGGTGTGTTGGTTTGAGTATGACGTGCCAAAGGAGGTCTGTGTAAAGCATCAGGACCAGTGATGGCGTGTTGGACAGAGGGTCGGCCTCTCATTGATGAAGGGACACCGTGTTCTTCATCCTAATTCGTGAGCATCAGCGTGAAATGAGCTTCAGCCAAACATTTGTTCGGCTTCTGAATCTTAACAAACGCTTTCCGCCGAGCCGTAATGAAGTCTTATGAAAGCTGATGGATGATGAGATGAATCACTCTCTCTCACACTCTCTCTCTCTCACTCTCTCTCTCTCTCTCTCACTCTCTCACTCTCTCACTCTCTCACTCTCTCTCTCTCTCTCTCTCTCTCTCTCTCTCTCTCTCTCTCTCTCTCTCTCTCTCTCTCTCTCTCTCTCTCTCACTCTCTCTCTCTCTCTCTCTCTCCGAACGCTTTACGTGTTTCTGAGAACTCGTCTTCAAACATGCAAGCGTGTGTAATGCTGGGAATTGTAAAGTTGGGTTGGGGCCATAATCACCGTTATTTTAGTCAACATTGAGATAATGATTATTTACAGGATTTTGACTTTGGAAACAATATGCATGCATTGAATACTGAAAAAAAAAACTTTTTTAACAGTGGATTTAAACAAACTGAAAAACAAAAGATTAATGAATAAATAAATAAATAAATAAAATAAATTAGATTATGCATAATAAATAAAATGTAAATATATACCTATGTTTTTAAATAAATAAAATAAATTAAATTGTGCATAATAAATAAAATGTAAATATATACCTATGTTTTTGAATAAATAAAAATAAATTAGATTATGCATAATAAATAAAATGTAAATATATACCTATGTTTTTAAATAAATAAAATAAAATAGATTATGCATAATAAATAAAATGTAAATATATACCTATGTTTTTAAATAAATAAAATAAATTAGATTATGCATAATAAATAAAATGTAAATATATACATATGTTTATTCACTATATCGATTTAACTGCACAACAAAATGTGAAATAAATGGAGCTGGATAATGACATCGACACTGTTATTGAACTGAAGAATCAATATTGAGCTGACACTAGTCATAACTGAAGTCGCTTCATAACTGATGAATCAACACTCTTATTTTCTTCTTTATTAATGTGAAGCAATACATCGTTGCTGTCATGCAGAAACCTCATAGCTCCATATTTCATCATTTTTAAAAATTTATTTTCATAAATCATTACTATCAGTCAGCCTTCACGTCTGTCTGTGGGTTTTGCAAAAACGTAACCAATTAAAAAGTGTTAAAAAGAGCATGTGACTAAACCTCGCAACTCCATTGGCTCCTCAACCTGTCAGTCAAACCTCATAACTCCACCCACCTCTATCATGAATGAAGTGATGAGCGTCAGTTTGGAGCGTCTCTGCTTGTTTGCAATGCAATGGTAAATAAAGAAGTGCTTGCTTGAACAAGTACAGTGTGTTTTACTCCAGAAACACTATAAAGGCTAATGTTATGTATTTGAGGAGTGGAGAAGAGTGTCTTAGTCTAGCATTTGTCATTGACTCATTGTCAATACTGCCTTAAATTGCCTGTGAGAAGCACTTCATCTTTAATAACATGAGATTTTATCCAGCTGAGCGTCCACACACTGTACCCACAGTAAACTTTATGATCTATAAGTTGATGAAAACGTAAAGCGATGCACTTTCTGCCTGAGATACGGCCGTTCTAATGACCGACAAATTCTGCGGTCAAAAATCTCATAACTCCATTTAAAGCTTGATTTTGGTAATATGTTAATAATACTGTATAATGACACATGCAAGTGTCTGACCATATGAAACTCGTAAAATTAGAATATCGTGCTAAAGTTCATTTATTTCAGTAATTCAACTTAAAAGCTGAAACTAATATATTATATAGACTCATTACATGCAAAGTGAGATATTTCAAGCCTTTATTTGTTATAATTTTGATGATTATGGCTGACAGCTTATGAAAACCTTTTCACAATATTCTAATTTTTAATTTGGGGGTTTCATAAGCTGTGAGCCATTATGTGTATATTATTAATTTTATATTAATATTTTTCGAGTTTCACCTGTGTATAAAGTCATAATATCAACTTTGACTGCGCAGTGTTTAATTATGTAAAAAATGCAGTTTCATTTCCTGAAAAGTAGCATTTTTGGACATACGATGTTTCCGCCAGACAGCGACGATATAAATAAATGCAGCGCAATAATCATTTAATCTTGATTATCTTGTTTTCATAAGTCAAAATCATAACTGAAATTGAAGTTCAATTAATCATCCAGCAAATATTAATCCGCTAAATGTTCCTGCATCATTAGTTAACTCAAAAATGTAAACTCTGTCAGTAATTACTCTCCCTCATGTTGTTCAACCCCGTAAGACTTTCGTTCATCTTCGGAACACAAATTAAGATATTTGTGATTAAATCTGAGAGCTGGATCACTCCTCCATAGGCTTCTATTGTAATTGAAACTTGCCGGCCCAGAAAGTTATTAAAGACATCGTTAAAATAGTCCGAGTGACTACAGTGGCTCAACCTTAAGTTTATCAAGCGATGAGAATACTTTTTGTGCGCAAAAAAGCAAAAATAATGACTTTATTCTACTATTAATGTCCTTCTCTGTGGGCCTCGAGATTTCACGTAGTGTAACAGCGCAGCGCTTCTGTGTTGTACGTCAGAACGTAGGCTCACTATTGGCCGACGCTGGTCATGTGTGTGATGCTGGCTATACAAAAAATACAGAAAGTATTCTCGTCGCTTGATAAACTTAAGGTTGAGCCACTGTAGTCACTCGGACTATTTTAACTTTTCTGGGCCGGCCAGTTTCGATCCCTTAGAAGCCTATGGAGGGAGGAGTGATCCAGCTCTCAGATTTAATCAAAAATATCTTTATTTGTGTTCTGATCTGAAGATGAACGAAAGTCTTACGGGGTTGAACAACATGAGGGAGAGTAATTACTGACAGAATTTTCTTTTTTGGCTGAACTAACGCTTTAAGCAACGCTGTAGCTGAGAATGTAACGTCCAGGATCTCGCAGACTCAAGTGTGTGTTGTTTCAGCACCACGGACAGCTCCTGTTGTCTAACACTGCTGTTATGAGCTTATCATTCATGTCCACTGTTCAGATCTGTGCACACACACACTGCAAACATGCTTTTCTCACTCAGTATTTTTGTCTTGTTTCCAGTCCAAATATCTAAACATTCTTAAATCAAGATGCATTTACTAGATGAGTGACATGCCATAAGATATTATATGTTGTTTTCTGGGGATATAAATGGGGTGAGAAAAATAATGTTAATTCAAGCAGAAACAAGATTATTTTTCTTACCAGATAATTTTACTTTTTTTAAGCAACAACTCAATTTTAATTTATTTCCCAGAAAACAAGACATAATGTCGTATGGCATTTTACTCATCTAGTAAATGCATCTTGATTTAAGAATTTTTAGATATTTGGACTGGAAACAAGACAAAATTACTAAGTAAGAAAAGCATTTTTTGCAGTGAGCAACATGAGGGTCTTTCGCACCGAGTTCTTCTAGTAACTGGCCACTAGGATGGTTCCCGAAGGAACGTGTTCCTGGTTGAATTCGCTTGTTGTTGTGACTTTTATTTTGACGGCAGTGAGAACGCCCGAGCCTTAAAACACAGTGCTCACATTCTCCGTGTTCATGAGTTTGCGATCTGTCTAATACGTTATTAGAGAGAACTGTTATACACAGAAAGTAGACAGTAATAGAGTTATTAGCGTATGG
>NW_026606655.1:345000-365000 GCF_029890125.1 Rhinichthys klamathensis goyatoka | reverse complement strand
TGGAATTAAAATAGACCCACATCATCACATTCCCTTCACCATACCTAGAGATTGGCATGGTGTTATTTCAGTTAGCCTAATAGCTGGTTTGATTTGCATTGAAAGATGATCTTATGGAAAGTACCCCATGCCAATCTCTAGGTATGGTGAAGGGAATGTGATGATGTGGGTCTATTTTAATTCCAAAGGCCAAGGGAACTTTATCAGGATGCATATTATCCTGGATCCATGAAATAACTGGCCTTTAAAAATAAAAATCTGCCTGACTCTATGGGAATTTAACATAGACTTATGCACCCTGTATTTTAAGGAAAAACATTTATTTATTTATGATACATTATTCATACACAAAGAAAATTGGTGTCCTTAAAGGTAGGATTTTTCCTCATTTTTCTAATTAAGGCATTAAGATCAATTTCCAAAAGATGATTTTTTATTCCTCTTTTTAGGCAACTTTAGCATGGGGGTAATAACTTATTCACACCACTGTACGTCGTTCTTAAGTTACTCCTTAAGCTGCTGTACCTTATCATTAATACGTGTTTCCCGAAACACTCTCAGTTAAGTACACCTTCTGTAAGTCATACGTTCGGAAGGTTGGTCTGGAGCACTCTTAGCTTTACCTTATCACTGTTAAAGGTCTATATGAATATAATTCTGAAGTTTTAATACACCCAGACAGTGTTCAGTTAGGCTAATTCAAGTGTTTTCATGCAAAGAATAAAATTGTCATTACACTGATTGTTGTTAGAATTTTAATTATATTATTATATATAATAACATTTTATAAATGTATTTTAATTAAAGAGCGCTTTTAAAGGCCAGTGAAAGCATAGGCTACTGTCAGTTAAGTCCTATTCGGGCGCTCATATTGTTTATCATGGGCTCGTACGGTATTTTAAACATTTACAGGGGTAAGTCGGTTATTTTAGTGCCGTCCGAATCCATAATATCAGTGTTTTTTTTCACCCAACCCGCGTAAAAATCTCTGTCCAAATTAGTACCTACTGATTTTTGACAAACAGGTCGTGTGGTAATTTAATTGCCGTCTGAATCCACATCTCTGAGTTTACAAGAAGAGATTCGCTGTTTAAATCCTTTTTGATCGCTGCCGAGCACCGTAGCTACGTGACGTACACTTTGATTACTTAAATGCTTGGAAGTATTTACAAGAACAATATTTCATCGCAGCTCACCTCAGCGAACAAAAATGGGAAAGAGAAGAAAGCACATCAAAAATTTAATATATGATACAATTTTTAAATATGTAGGCAAGGCTATTATAGGCTGTTATAGTTTGGATTATTTTTTATAATATCCCATGAGTCCTAGTAAATGCAATTTCAACTATTTCTGAAGTGGTTCTTTTATAAAGAACAGCGCTTTCTCACATAAACAGCCCCTGCACGAGAGAATAATGGATTCTCGAGTCATCGATATCAACAGATTCTGCACCATCGCCACGGACAGCACCCGGTAACGTCGCACGTAAGAAGGTATATCTTAAGCAGCTTTCTAAGGTATAGTTCGGGGAACACGCCTAGAAATGGTATACCTTCAGTTAAGTTATACCTTAAGAGTCTTCGTAGCGCGCTAAGAGACAACGTTATCGGGAAACTCAGCCCTGGACATTTATTAATATAACTCTGATTGTGTTCGTCTGACAGAAGAAAGTCATATACACCTAGGACGCCTTCAGGGTGAGCAAATCATGGGATAATTTTAATTTTTTGGGTGAACTATCCCTTTAATGAACATGCAATGTGGCAGATATTAAAATTTAAAATGTAATTTAATTGCAATTAAATTAATGTTTTATTTTAACATTTCTTTTGCAATGCACACTAAACAATATTTATTTATTATTTATATGATTTGCTGCACATCACATTATTTACACACTATATTTGTGCCAGTAACTAAACTGGTTCCGCAAATTCTTCAAGTTCCCAGAGCAAAGGATTAAAAATTATTCAAATTTTTATTAAACACAATTTTGGTAAAAAATAATCAGGATATTGTAATAAACATGCAATGCGACTGTTATTAAAATTTAAAATGTAATTTGATGGCATATTCTAATTTAACATTTCTTTTGCAATGCACACTAAACAATATTTATTTATTATTATATGATTTTGCTGCACATCACATTATTTACACACTATATTTGAGCCGGTAACAAAATTCATCCCGCAAATTCTTCATGTTCTCAGAGCAATAGATTTAAAAAATGCATACATTTTAATAAAACACAATTTTGGTAGAACTTGATTTTATCAATTATATTCATAAACTTTAAAAAAAAAAAATCAAGCTACTATAATGAACATGCAATGTGACTGATATTAAAATTTAAAATGTAATTTAATTGCAATTAAATTCATTTAACATTTCTTTCGCAATGCACACTAAACATTATTTATTTATTATTATATTATTTGATGCAAGTGAGATGCTGCACATCACATTATTTACACACAATATTTGTGCCGGTAACTAAATTCGTCCCGCAAATTCTTCATATTCTCAGAGCAAAGGATTAAAAATGCATCACATTTGAATTAAACCCAATTTTGGTAGAAATAATTGAGCTATTGTAATAAACATGCAGTGTGTCACAGTCTTCGTCTGCACCTGTCTGTCTTAGTCATCTTCACTACACTTCCCAGAATCCTCCTCGTCTCCACACCTGTATTCACTCCCTCACTTACCAGCCTGTCCTTCGTTATCATCATCAGTGTCACCTGTTTTCACCTTGTTATGTCTGATTCATGCTTGTATTTAGTTTGCTTCTGTTCAGTCTGTCCTTGTCGGTTGTTAAAGTTATATGGTTGTGTTTAGTGTGTGTTTCTGCCCGTCATTCTGCCTGCCTGTCTGTACCTGTGAGTTTTGATCAGTAAAACTGTTTGATTTGGAGCTTTTGACTCAGCCATCTTCTTCTACCCGCACAACACCGTGACAGAACAACCGACCCAAAACAAGAGTCAGCATGGGAATTCTTCTCACCCCGGTAAACCCAGCTCACTCTCCATTCACCCCAGTCGATCGTCTAATCCATTGCTTTCAAGACGGCTGCTCCATAGAAGAATATGTCACCGGCTTCCTGGAGCTTTCTGTGGGGGTAAGCTGGACAGACGACGTCCTGAAGTCGGTGTTTTGGGGCGGTCTAGACGAGAGCCTATACCAGCTAGCCCCAGCAGCAGCTTTTTCAGGTACCTTCGCCAGTTACCTTGATCATGTGTTGTGGTTGAGTGGATCGGCCTTCACCGTAGGTGAGGTTGTGGATGACATCACCACTCAATCACACACACCAGCCATCTTAACCACGCCACCCATCATCCGGAAAGCTGAGACCGTCCAGCCAGAGACCGTCCAGCCAGAGACCGTCCAGCCAGAGACCGTCCAGCCAGAGACCGTCCAGCCAGAGACCGACCATGCTGCTCTGGAAGACACGGTTCTCATTGTGGGGTCCATGGCTGTTTTGTGTGTGTGGGCTGCACACACATCTGTTACAGCCCATAAGTCCCCTTCACCGCTGGTTCCGTCAAGCCCAGATACCCCTTCACCGCTGGTTCCGTCCAGCCCAGATACCCCTTCACCGCTGGTTCCGTCCAGTCCAGAGACCCCTTCACCGCTGGTTCCGTCCAGCCCACAGACCCCTTCACCGCTGGTTCCGTCCAGCCCAGAGACCCCTTCACCGCTGGTTCCGTCCAGCCCACGGACCCCTTCACCGCTGGTTCCGTCCAGCCCAGAGACCCCTTCACCGCTGGTTCCGTCCAGCCCAGAGACCCCTTCACCGCTGGTTCCGTCCAGCCCACGGACCCCTTCACCGCTGGTTCCGTCCAGCCCAGAGACCCCGTCACCGCTGGTTCCGTCCAGCCCAGAGACCCCTTCACCGCTGGTTCCGTCCAGCCCAGAGACTAGTAGTGACTCTGTCACTCTCCCCATTCATTTTTTTGGGGGGGGCCATAGGGCACCGCCATGGCCGCCCAAAGGGTCCTCACCGCCATGGCCGCCCAAAGGGTCCTCACCGCCATGGCCGCCCGAAGGGTCCTCACCGCCATGGCCGCCCGAAGGGTCCTCACCGCCATGGCCGCCCGAAGGGTCCTCACCGCCATGGCCGCCCGAAGGGTCCTCACCGCCATGGCCGCCCGAAGGGTCCTCACCGCCATGGCCGCCCGAAGGGTCCTCACCGCCATGGCCGCCCGAAGGGTCCTCACCGCCATGGCCGCCCGAAGGGTCCTCACCGCCATGGCCGCCCGAAGGGTCCTCACCGCCATGGCCGCCCGAAGGGTCCTCACCGCCATGGCCGCCCGAAGGGTCCTCACCGCCATGGCCGCCCGAAGGGTCCTCGCCGCCTGAAGGGTCCTCACCGCCATGGCCGCCCGAAGGGTCCGCACCGCCATGGCCGCCCGAAGGGTCCGCACCGCCATGGCCGCCCGAAGGGTCCGCACCGCCATGGCCGCCCGAGGGGTCCGCACCGCCATGGCCGCCCGAAGGGTCCCCACGGCCCTGGCCATGTCCTGCTCCGCCCTGGCCACGCCCATGTCCTGCTCCGCCCTGGCCACGCCCATGTCCTGCTCCGCCCTGGCCACGCCCACGTCCTGCTCCGCCCTGGCTGCCTGCACGTCCTGCCCCGCCCTGGCCGCCTGCACTTCCTGATCCGCCCTGGAGGCTTTCTGTCCCAGTTTGGCCACGCCCTGGCCAGCCTTCAGGGCGCCCGCCCCCCCACCCCATTGATGTTCTACGGCGCGAGGTCGCGCCTTGTTGAAGGGGGGCGTTCTGTCACAGTCTTCGTCTGCACCTGTCTGTCTTAGTCATCTTCACTACACTTCCCAGAATCCTCCTCGTCTCCACACCTGTATTCACTCCCTCACTTACCAGCCTGTCCTTCGTTATCATCATCAGTGTCACCTGTTTTCACCTTGTTATGTCTGATTCATGCTTGTATTTAGTTTGCTTCTGTTCAGTCTGTCCTTGTCGGTTGTTAAAGTTATATGGTTGTGTTTAGTGTGTGTTTCTGCCCGTCATTCTGCCTGCCTGTCTGTACCTGTGAGTTTTGATCAGTAAAACTGTTTGATTTGGAGCTTTTGACTCAGCCATCTTCTTCTACCCGCACAACACCGTGACACAGTGTGACTGCTTTTAAAATTTACAATGTGATCTGATTGCATGTTCTATTTTAACATTTCTTTTGCGATGCACAATAAACATTCTTTATCTGTCATCACATTATAGTTTCAGCATCTTTACTGTAGTTGAACGTTTCACTCTTACAAGAAAACGTTCTACAGGTGAAACTGGAAACATGAGAATATGGTGCAAAAGTTAATTTATTTCAATAATTCAACTTAAAAGGTGAAACTAATATATTATATATACTCATTACATGCAAAGTGAGATATTTCAAGCCTTTATTTGTTATAATTGTGATGATTATGGTTTACAGCTTATGAAAACCTTTTCACAATGAATTTGGGGTTTTCATAAGCTGTAAGCCATAATCATCAAAATTATAACAAATAAAGGCTTGAAATATCTCACTTTGCATGTAATGAGTCTATATAATATATTAGTTTCACCTTTTAAGTTGAATTACTGAAATAAATGAACTTGTATAGAGAGGTTCCCATCATATCTATTCAGTTTGAATGAAATAATCTTGTTTAAATCCATTTTTTCAAATTTTGATTACAGTTTATGAATTAATCAGCTCGCAAACATATGTTATCACTAGAAAAAATGTAAGTATTATGCATTAATTTAAGACATTTCTCCTTATACAGAACCTATTTGTTTCTTTAAACCTGAACGCTCGAGTTGTGTGTAGAAGAGTGTAGAATGATGCATCTCTAACTCTGTTCTTCAGGGACTTCCTCCCGCGCGGCTCTGGCATCGTCACCCGCCGTCCGCTCGTCCTCCAGCTCATCAACTGCCCCACAGGTGAGTCCGGTCGCCTAGCAACAGCAGGTTAGCATGACATCAGCATCCGCTTCAGCGGGCCGGCGCTAGTCTGGGATCAGGTTTGACTGCAGGAACAGGACAAAGCTTTCAGAAACACTGCCCTCTAGTGGAGCGGGCTGTCCTCGAACTTACAGCAATAATTATTGATGTTTACTAATTTACTAACTAGTTGATATTTGATTAAAGTCTACTGTCTACTCATTTATAAGTGGATCTCTAATCGATCAACATGATCAAAACCTTGCTGTAAAATAAATCTACCTCATCATAATGTTAATGTAAGTTTATGTTAATTTTGATCTAGTTAGTAATATTTCAAGATGAACTTGCTGGACTGAAGCAGGTTTACTTGATTATCTATACATACATACATACATACATATATATATTTAAAAAAAAGAAAAGAAAAATCATGTGTATCAAATATGATCATCAGGCTTTTGAGGAAGGTTTATTTGTTCATCTCTCATCAGATATTTATATTTATATGCATTTTATGTCAGTATCTAATACTGTTATAAAGATCTCATTGATTTACATTACAAGCATTAGTTTCATCTTACGTTTTGTCATATAAATATCAATATCTGCCAATACTATGTCTTAGTAAGATGATATTTAAATGCTTAGTTTATTATCAAAGCTCTGTAGTTTAATGCAATGCATTTATATGCATTTTTGCATATTTATATGCATTTTATGTAAGTATCTGTTAAACTGTTATAAAGATCTTATTGATTTACATTACAAGCATCAGAATTTCATCTTGATTTTTGTCATATACAGGTGAAACTAGAAAAATTAGAATATCGTGCAAAAGTTTGTGTATTTCAGTAATTCAAATTAAAAGGTGAAACTAATATATTTAATATATATAACTATATACATATGCATGATTATACTTTTCAGAGGGCTGACATTTCTGTATTTAAAATCCGTTTTTTATTGATTTAATGTAAAATTCTAATTTTCTGAGATTTTGAATATGGGGTTTTCATAAGAAGCCATAATCACCAAAATTATAACTTTTGCACGATATTCTAATTTTTCGAGTTTCACCTGTAAATATCAGCATCTGCAGTAAATTTTTATATTTTTGCTCAGTTTGGGCCTCTGAACAAAACCGCACTGTTTTTTCCTCCGTATTCTCATAAATATGATGCTAAAAACTTTTTTTTTTGTCATAAAACTGTTATATTTCAAAAGCATTGATGTTTTTCACTATTATTTCCGGCTTTATATTGTGTAATGATCTCTGTGTCCTCCCAGAATACGCCGAGTTCCTCCACTGTAAGGGGAAGAAGTTCACGGATTTCGATGAGGTGCGTCAGGAGATCGAGGCGGAGACGGATCGGGTCACGGGACAGAATAAAGGCATCTCACCCGTGCCCATCAACCTGCGGGTCTATTCGCCAAACGGTCAGATCACAGCTCTGATCTTAGCATGCGATTACAGTTCTTTACAAATATCTCAAAACTCTTAAATCAAGATGCATTTACTAGATGAGTAACATGTTATATAAGATATCATGTCTTGTTTTCTGGGGAAATCAATCAATATTAAGTGAGTTAGGCCAAAAAAAGCCAATTAGTTCAGAAAAATAATTGTTTCTGTTTGAATTATCATTATTTTTCTGACCACAGGGTTTGTACAAGGTGCTTAAAGTACTTGAATTTGACTATTTGAAATGTAAGTCCTGGAAAACCCTTAAAAACAATCAAATTTATGAAAAGGTACTTGAAAAGCGCTTGAATTATTGAAAGACAATATATGGGAAATTAGTGTTTAATTTTATCAATAAAACAATCTTTTCACACAAAATGAAGCTGCAGCCCGTCTGATATAGATATAGAGCCATTTCGTATATGATACAGCTTTCATTCTTTAGATCAATCATATATTCATGGGAGAAAAATATCAGTTTGAATAAGGAAAGCGATATCTTTGTCATAATATCCTTTCAATGATTAAAGTTACTGCATGTGCTGCATTTTATTTGTACCATTTTGTTTTATTCGTTTATTTTTATTGATCTATTTACCTTTTTTTTTTAGAATTTTAAAGATGATAAAGAAAGATATTGTTTGATAAATGAGATCTCTGATTGTAGTGCTTGAAAAGTCCTTGAAAGTCCTGGAATTATATTTTACAGTTTCTATATGAACCCTGTTACCACATTGTCAGATAATTTTGCTTGTTTTAAGCAATAACTCTCTTAAATTTGATTTATTCCCACAGAAAACAAGACATAATGTCGTATGGCATTTTACTCATCTAGTAAATACATCTTGATTTGAGAATCTTTAGATATTTGGACTGAAACAGGACAAAAATACATCTAGATTCAAGAATATTTAGATATTTGGACTGAAACAAGACAAAAATACATCTAGATTTAAGAATATTTTGATATTTGGAGTGGAACAAGACAAAAATGCATCTAGATTTAAGAATATTTAGATATTTGGACTGAAACAGGACAAAAATACATCTAGATTTAAGAATATTTAGATATTTGGACTGAAACAGGACAAAAATACATCTAGATTTAGGAATATTTAGATATTTGGACTGAAACAAGACAAAAATACATCTAGATTTAAGCATTTTTAGATATTTGGACTGAAACAAGACAAAAATACATCTAGATTTAAGCATTTTTAGATATTTGGACTGAAACAGGACAAAAATACATCTAGATTTTAGCATTTTTAGATATTTGGACTGAAACAGGACAAAAATACATCTAGATTTAAGCATTTTTAGATATTTGGACTGAAACAAGACAAAAATACATCTAGATTTAAGCATTTTTAGATATTTGGACTGAAACAGGACAAAAATACATCTAGATTTAAGCATTTTTAGATATTTGGACTGAAACCAGACAAAAATACATCTAGATTTAAGAATATTTGGATATTTGGACTGAAACAAGACAAAAATACATCTAGATTTAAGCATTTTTAGATATTTGGACTGAAACAGGACAAAAATACATCTAGATTTAAGCATTTTTAGATATTTGGACTGAAACCAGACAAAAATACATCTAGATTTAAGAATATTTTGATATTTGGACTGAAACAAGACAAAAAATACATCTAGATTTTAGCATTTTTAGATATTTGGACTGAAACAAGACAAAAATACATCTAGATTTTAGCATTTTTAGATATTTGGACTGAAACAGGACAAAAATACATCTAGATTTAAGCATTTTTAGATATTTGGACTGAAACAAGACAAAAATACATCTAGATTTAAGCATTTTTAGATGTTTGGACTGAAACAAGACAAAAATACATCTAGATTTAAGCATTTTTAGATATTTGGACTGAAACAAGACAAAAATACATCTAGATTTAAGCATTTTTAGATGTTTGGACTGAAACAAGACAAAAATACATCTAGATTTAAGAATATTTTGATTAGATTTAAGAATATTTTGATATTTGGACTGAAACAAGACAAAAATGCATCTAGAATTAGGAATATTTAGATATTTGGACTGAAACAAGACAAAAATACATCTAGATTTAGGAATATTTAGATATTTGGACTGAAACAAGACAAAAATACATCTAGATTTAGGAATATTTAGATATTTGGACTGAAACAAGACAAAAATACATCTAAGTAAGAAATACTAAGTAAGAAAAGCATTTTTTGCAGCTAAAGAAGCTCCTGTCAGAATGGGAGTGTTTGGGTTAGTCTGATGTCATGTGTGTGTGTGTGTGTGTGTGTGTGTGTGTGTGTGTGTTTCTCTGCAGTGCTGAACCTGACGCTGGTGGATCTGCCTGGAATGACTAAAGTGGCGGTGGGAGATCAGCCGGCAGACATCGAGCAGCAGATCAGAGAAATGCTGATGCAGTTCGTGACCAAAGACAACTGTCTTCTGCTCGCCGTATCGCCCGCCAACTCGGACCTCGCCAACTCTGACGCGCTGAAGATCGCCAAAGAAGTCGACCCGCAGGGTGTGTGCCGCGTCTCAGCTCATCATGCACATCCATCCTGGCATTCCTCTGATTATATGCACAAAAAAAGCTCAAGCGCTTCATTCTTTTTGCTTACATTTTTATAAAAAAGGGTTTAAAAACAATGCACACACATACACAAAAAAAATTTGTTACATGAGATAAAATCAAGTCAGCTTTATTTATTTACAGGTGAAACTCGAAAAATGAGAATATCGTGCAAAAGTTCATTTATTTCAGTAATTCAACTTAAAAGGTGTAACTAATATATTATATAGACTCATTACATGTAAAGTGAGATATTTCAAGCCTTTATTTGTTATAACTTTGATGATTATGGCTTACAGCTTATGAAAACCCCAAATTCAAAATTAGAATATTGTGAAAAGGTTTTCATAAGCTGTAAGCCATAATCATCACAATTATAACAAATAAAGGCTTGAAATATCTCACTTTGCATGTAATGAGTCTATATAATATATTAGTTTCACCTTTTAAGTTGAATTACTGAAATAAATGAACTTTTGCACCATATTCTCATTTTTCCTGTTTCACCTGTATATATCGCTTTTTACAAAACAGATTGTATCAAAGCAGCTTCACAGTGATAAAAATAATACAACAAAGTTTGTTTCTAGAAGAAAATTGCGTCATTGTCCACCTTAAGTAAGGCAGATCAATAATATTGTTGAATATTAAATGTCCCCAGCTAAGCAAGCCAAAACCCAAGGCAAAGTAAACGTTAACTGAAATACTATTGAAAAACTATTTTATTTCAGCTAGTTGCCAAGGCAACATTTCCCATCTTCATTTAGTTTAACTTGATGTACTAAAATAAAAAAAATTTGTTTGAAAAATGGCATGTTCAGATATTCATACAACTAAATATTCTGGGGGATGTGGAAGTTTTGTGAAAATGATCAAAAATGCTGAAAAATAATCTGACTGGCAAAAAAAAAAAAAAAAAAACGCTAGCATGGAAAGAGTAAATGCTAACTAGCGCAGTTAACTAATGTTTACAAATGAAACCTTAATGTAAAGTGTTACCAGAAACTTAACTATCTTCGTGAACTTGTGGACAGGCTTTGACTTTTAACTAGGGATGCACCGATATGACAATTTTGGCCGATACCGATAACCGATAATTCTTTATATTTAAAAGCCGATAACCGATATATTGGCCGATAAATCTAAATCCAAATTTTTATATAATTTCTGAGAGCCTGATTACAAAAACAAAAGTCTCACCATTAAAATCCATGTCCCAAACACACAATTATAATGACGTTCTCATTATAGTTTTATGTAGCCGATATGACTTGTATAACTGTATTTTCCTTTTTGAAGTGATTTCAATCATATTTCAAGCAATTTAAAACCATCATGTTGAACAGTGCACATCTAAAGTGTCTCAGCTGAAGGAAATAATACATTATTTATCGGCTTTAATATATCGGGCACATTTTCCTATCAGGCCGATAACGATAACATTAAAAATTAACATATATCGCCCGATACCGATATGGTGACCGATATATCGTCCATCACTAATTTTAAAGGAAATATTCTCCTAAATGTGAAGTGTCTAGCAATTATGAACATAAATAACTGGTGCAGCTTTAACTTCTGTTCGCGATGTGTGATATTTTCAGGTTTATTGGGGGGAAAGCGTTACATATACAAAGACGGTGCAACGCACAATATGGCGGAATAAGTCCCGCCTTCTAAATCACGAGCCAATCACGACTTGCCTTAAAGGGACTGTTAAATATCAGTGGTGATGCATCCAAGTGGTGTGTGTTCTCACGCGTTCTGTGTTTGTGTGTGTGTGTGAGCAGGTCAGCGGACTATCGGTGTCATCACTAAACTCGATCTCATGGATGAAGGGACCGACGCTCGGGATATCCTGGAAAACAAGCTCCTGCCACTGAGACGAGGTGAGGCGGTCGTCTGAATCAAACCAGAACGCTTTTATCATCATTACATCTAGCAAAACTTGCTCTGAGATGCATTCAATCCCATTCTCTCTTCAACGATTCAATTACAGTCACACACAAACTAAAACCATCAAACAAGTTCTGTATATAAACCGATAATGCTGAGAAAAATCCCTCAAACATTCTGACACTGAAAACACTGTGAAAGAAAGTGTTTCTTTGCTCCCTTTATTACTATATGCTTGTTTGGAAACTATAAAAAAAAAAATTGACATTTATTTGTAATTTTTTTTTAAAGTGCTCATAATTACAGGTGAAACTCCAAAAATTGGAATATCGTGCAAAAGTTATAATTTTGATGATTATGGGTTACAGCTTATGAAAACCCTAATTTCAAAATCTCAGAAAATTAGAATATTACATTAAATAAAAAAAATAAAAAAAGATTTTATTTAAATACAGAAATGTTGGCCCTCTGAAAAGTATAATCATGCATATGTATATAGTTATATATACTAAATATATTAGTTTCACCTTTTAATTTGAATTACTGAAATACACAAACTTTTGCACAATGTTCTAATTTTTCGAGTTTCACCTGTATATAGTTAGTTTAATAAAAATGCACAAATAAATTTGACTTATTAAATTAATTAATAAATAAGACAAAATGTAGATGAAGAGTTGAATCGTAATTCCCACATTGTGAGGTGCCTCTTATTTTCCTCATTCAGTAGAAATAAAATGACTTTATTTATAAATATCACAAATTCATTGCTTATTTATTAATATTATTATTAAATATATTGAAATCACTTCTCATTGGATGTCCTAAAATGAAACGGTGAGCAGCTATTGAACTTTTGGTATTTCCTTTTGTCCTAAAATATTTATTTATCCATGAGATTTTATGTTAATATTTCAATAATTTAACAATGATGTTGGCTAATGGTCACTTAACATGCAGGTATAACAAAATATTAAATTGTTTTTGTTTTAAAATAATTCATTTAATTAACTATTAGGCTTTTATTTTATTTGTAAACACTAGTGGAAAAGACTATATCACGTTTCAGCAACATTTGTGACAGCAAATGTGACTTGGGGTAGCAAGTAAACTACTAGTAAAAAGTATACTTGGTGAGCTTGGTAAAAAGTAAACTTACCATGGTAAACTACAGCTGACCAGATCTCGCCTCATGGTTTCCCTCTAGTGGAATCACGCCTTAGCTGGAGTCTGAGAGAGAATCAGAAAGTCTCCATTTCAGTGACACATCTGGAAAAAACGTTGCTTTCTTTCTTTGCTCGGCAACAGAGTGTGTTTATGGGAAGCTCTCGGGAGCAGCAGTTTCACACACGTCGGGTTTTCCCATCAAACGCGTCTTCAAAACCACAAACATGCTTTAGAAGGATCCGAAAGCATGAGCAACGAGAGTTTAACCTTTTAATCCAGACATATTTCTTTCTCTATGTGTACTTCATATCTGCAGGTATCAGCATCATCCAGTTTAATGTGGTTTAGTAGCAATCTCAAGACCTTTCCACCAAAATCAAATCAAATGAACAATGGACGCTTTTCACATTTCTGTACATTAGGTTTAGAAAAGAAGAAAATATAGATAAAAAAATCTATTTTGTAATATTAATGCTGGATTAATAATTTTTTATACTTAGTAATATATAACAATTCTGTCTTTATTAACCTTTATGCATTAAAAAGGACGCGAGTGAAATCGAAATCATTCCGTTGCATTTTTAACCCTTGTGTGTTTTTAACCCTTTTTCAATTTTTTTAAAATAATTTTGCCTGTGTTAATGCAAACGGCATAATTTTTTTGTCAGAAGTGTGTATTTTTATTGGAATTTTCATATTTCACCCTGAATTTGAATTTTCAAAAATGCCCCCATTGAAACCCATTAAAACAGAATTAATTCGTCCCAGGGCCATTTAACTATAAAATGATGCAGTCTTTGTTAAGAGGCTTTCATTCTGTTGGCAAGGCTTCAAAATTAAAATTTGTACTATTTTTTTTTTTTTACCAGATGGCACCATTTTCTCAGGTTTTGCCTATAAAGCAAATACTTATAGAGCCAATTAGATCTTTAAAATGAGAGCAAACTTAAGCTTTATTAAGAGTTTTTTGACACAGATATTTTTGTCCTCTAAGGACTTCAGTAACTTTTTTAAATCGACGCTCAAGGCTTCGCAGATGTAGGACATTTAAATGCTAATTAAGGCCTTATTTTTACACTAAGGAATTTAGGATCCGCGGACACCCTGTAACCCATAGAAATAGATCAATACCCTTCTCAGCAGTTTCTTAGAGTAATTAACAAGGTCTCAGAGTAACAAACAGGAGAATATGGTGCTTCAACACCAAGCTTCGATTCCCAGGGAAAGCAAGAACTGATATAATGCAAATGTTTACACTGCAAAAAATGCTTTTCTTACTTAGTATTTTATCTTGTTTTTTTCAGTCCAAATATCTAAACATTCTTAAATCAAGATGCATTTACTAAAGTAGTGAAATGCCATAAGATATTAAGTCTTGTTTTCTAGGGAAATAAGTGAGTTTTTGCTTAAAACAAGCTTAATGATCTGCCAATGGGGTCAGAAAAATAATCTTGTTTGTTTGAATTAACATTATTTTTCTGACCCCATTGGCAGATAATTTTGCTTTTTTTAAGCATCAACTCACTTCATTTTGATTAATTCCCCTGGAAAACAAGACATATCTTATGTCATGTTACTCATCTAGTAAATGCATCTTGATTTAAGAATTTTTAGATATTTGGACTGGAAACAAGACAAAAATACTGAGTAAGAAATTTTTTTTTTGCAGTGTACCTTGAATGCAATGCAAGTCGCTTTCAAAGCGTCTGCCAAATGCATAAATGTAAATGCATAAATATAAAAATGCATAAATGTAAATGCATAAATGTCTCAAACTGTGCTCACATATGCAGAAATAACAAAGCATGCAATCTGAGTATGAACTCAAACATCTCTCATCAAGTTCTGCCAAGATCAGATGATGTGACTCTTCTCTCATGATGTGTGTGTTTGACTCCAGGTTACATCGGTGTGGTGAACCGCAGTCAGAAAGACATCGACGGAAAGAAGGATATTACTGCGGCTATGGCTGCGGAGAGGAAGTTTTTCCTGTCTCATTCCAGTTATAGACACCTGGCCGACCGCATGGGAACGCCGTTCCTGCAGAAAACCCTCAACCAGGTGAGACGATGGAGAAGACCGGCAGACAGAGCTTAAAGGAGTAGTTCACAATCTCCGGATAATTTACTCTCCTCCACATCATCCAAGATGTTCATGTCTTTCTTTCTTCAGATATGACTCCGAGTCCTTAGATGTTACTTGATGCAACAATTTAGTTTAAATTTTTTTTAACCTAGGATAGAAGGAATGTACTGATATTCCGGCACAACTTGGCATTTCTGACTGGTTTGTCACTTGTACAGGTTTATGTGCAACTATGCCATCAAAACCAATGCAAATGCAAGAATTTTATTTTTTGAATAGCTGTCCACTTTAGTGACCACTGTGCGTGAAAGGGTTAATTTATTCCATTCAAAATTTTAGGGAAATTTTTAAGGAAAACATTCCAGGATTTTTCTCCATATAGTGACTTTAATGGGGTCTAAATGTCAGTTTCAGTGCAGCTTCAAAGTCTATACACGATCCCAGCCGAGGAATAGGAGTCTTATCTAGACAAACCAGTGTTGTGGATTCATTTTGTTGTGTTGTGACTTTATTTCGTTGTATTGTGGCTTTATTTCGTTGTGTTGTGACTTTATTTCATTGTGGTGTGACTTTATTTCGTTGTGTTGTGACTTTATTTCATTGTGGTGTGACTTTATTTCGTTGTGGAGTGACTTTATTTCGTTGTATTGTGGCTTTATTTCGTTGTGTTGTGACTTTATTTCATTGTGGTGTGACTTTATTTCGTTGTGTTGTGACTTTATTTCGTTGTGTTGTGGCTTTATTTCATTGTGGTGTGACTTTATTTCGTTGTGGTGTGACTTTATTTCGCTGTGGTGTGACTTTATTTCGCTGTGGTGTGACTTTATTTTGTTGTGTTGTGACTTTATTTCGTTGTGTTGTGACTTTATTTCATTGTGGTGTGGCTTTATTTCGTTGTGGTGTGACTATTTCGCTGTGTTGTGACTATTTCGTTGTGGTGTGACTTTATTTCGTTGTGGTGGGACTTTTTTTCTCTGTGGTGTGACTTTATTTCGCTGTGTTGTGACTATTTCGTTGTGGCGTGACTTTATTTTGTTGTGTTGTGACTTTATTTCGCTGTGTTATGACTTTATTTCGTTGTGTTGTGACTTTATTTCGTTGTGTAGTGGCTTTATTTCGTTGTGGTATGACTTTATTTCGCTGTGGTGTGACTTTATTTCGCTGTGGTGTGACTTTATTTCGCTGTGTTGTGACTATGTCGTTGTGTTGTGACTTTATTTCGTTGTGGTGTGACTATTTCGTTATCTTGTGACTTTATTTCGTTGTGGTGTGACTATTTCGTTGTGGTGTGACTATTTCGTTGTGGTATGACTTTATTTCGCTGTGTTGTTGTGACTTTATTTCGCTGTGTTGTGACTATTTCGCTGTGGTGTGACTTTATGTCGTTGTGTTGTGACTTTATTTAGTTGTGTTGTGACTTTATTTCTTTGTGTTTGTGGCTTTATTTCGTTGTGGTGTGACTTTATTTCGCTGTGGTGTGACTTTATTTCACTGTGTTGTGACTTTATTTCGTTGTGGTGTGACTATTTTGTTGTGGTGTGACTATTTCGCTGTGTTGTGACTATTTCGTTGTGGTGTGACTTTATTTCGTTGTGGTGTGACTTTATTTCGCTGTGTTGTGACTTTATTTCGTTGTGTTGTGGCTTTATTTCGTTGTGGTGTGACTTTATTTCGCTGTGGTGTAACTTTATTTCGCTGTGTTGTGACTTTATTTCGTTGTGGTGTGAATTTATTTTGTTGTGTTGTGGCTTTACTTCGTTGTGGTGTGACTATTTCGTTGTCTTGTGACTTTATTTTTTTGTGGTGTGACTATTTCGTTGTGGTGTGACTATTTCGCTGTGTTGTGACTACTTCGTTGTGGTGTGGCTTTATTTCGTTGTGGTGTGACTATTTCGTTGTGGTGTGACTATTTCGCTGTGGTGTGACTTTATTTCGCTGTGTTGTGACTATTTCGTTGTGGTGTGACTATTTCGCTGTGGTGTGACTTTATTTCGCTGTGTTGTGACTTTATTTCGTTGTGGTGTGACTATTTCGTTGTGGTATGACTTTATTTCGCTGTGTTGTGACTTTATTTCGCTGTGTTGTGACTTTATTTCGCTGTGGTGTGACTTTATGTCGTTGTGTTGTGACTTTATTTCGTTGTGTTGTGAATTTATTTTGTTGTGTTGTGCCTTTATTTCGTTGTGGTGTGACTATTTCGTTGTGCTGTGAGTGACTTTATTTCGTTGTGGTGTGACTATTTCGTTGTGGTGTGACTATTTCGCTGTGGTGTGACTATTTCGCTGTGTTGTGACTATTTCGTTGTGGTGTGACTTTATTTCGCTGTGGTGTGACTTTATTTCGCTGTGTTGTGACTTTATTTCGTTGTGGTGTGACTATTTCGTTGTGGTGTGACTATTTCGCTGTGTTTTGACTTTATTTCGTTGTGGTGTGACTTTATTTCGTTGTGGTGTGACTTTATTTCGCTGTGTTGTGACTTTATTTTGTTGTGGTGTGACTATTTCGTTGTGGTGTGACTTTATTTCGCTGTGTTGTGACTATTTCGTTGTTGTGTGACTTTATTTCGCTGTGGTGTGACTTTATTTCGCTGTGTTGTGACTTTATTTCGTTGTGGTGTGACTATTTCGTTGTGGTGTGACTATTTCGCTGTGTTGTGACTATTTCGTTGTGGTGTGACTTTATTTCGTTGTGGTGTGACTTTATTTCGTTGTGGTATGACTTTATTTCGCTGTGGTGTGACTATTTCGCTGTGGTGTGACTATGTCATTGTGGTGTGACTTTATTTCGTTGTGTTGTGACTTTATTTCGTTGTGGTGTGAATTTATTTCGTTGTATTGTGGCTTTATTTCGCTGTGGTGTGACTTTATTTCACTGTGGTGTGACTTTATTTCGCTGTGTTGTGACTTTATGTCGTTGTGTTGTGACTTTATTTCGTTGTGGTGTGAATTTATTTCGTTGTGTTGTGGCTTTATTTCATTGTGGTGTGACTATTTTGTTGTGTTGTGACTTTATTTCGTTGTGGTGTGACTATTTCGTTGTGGTGTGACTATTTCGCTGTGGTGTGACTTTATTTCGCTGTGTTGTGACTTTATTTCGTTGTGGTGTGACTTTATTTCGCTGTGTTGTGACTTTATTTCGCTGTGTTGTGACTATGTCGTTGTGTTGTGACTTTATTTCGTTGTGGTGTGACTATTTCGTTGTGGTGTGACTATTTCGCTGTGTTGTGACTATTTCGTTGTGGTGTGACTTTATTTCGTTGTGGTGTGACTTTATTTCGTTGTGGTATGACTTTATTTCGCTGTGGTGTGACTATTTCGCTGTGGTGTGACTATGTCATTGTGGTGTGACTTTATTTCGTTGTGTTGTGACTTTATTTCGTTGTGGTGTGAATTTATTTCGTTGTATTGTGGCTTTATTTCGCTGTGGTGTGACTTTATTTCACTGTGGTGT
Organism: Rhinichthys klamathensis goyatoka; assembly: GCF_029890125.1. Taxonomy (NCBI): domain Eukaryota; kingdom Metazoa; phylum Chordata; class Actinopteri; order Cypriniformes; family Leuciscidae; genus Rhinichthys; species Rhinichthys klamathensis. The sequence continues at coordinate 346,409 of NW_026606655.1, read as the reverse complement.
GACTTTATTTCGCTGTGTTGTGACTTTATGTCGTTGTGTTGTGACTTTATTTCGTTGTGGTGTGAATTTATTTCGTTGTGTTGTGGCTTTATTTCATTGTGGTGTGACTATTTTGTTGTGTTGTGACTTTATTTCGTTGTGGTGTGACTATTTCGTTGTGGTGTGACTATTTCGCTGTGGTGTGACTTTATTTCGCTGTGTTGTGACTTTATTTCGTTGTGGTGTGACTTTATTTCGCTGTGTTGTGACTTTATTTCGCTGTGTTGTGACTATGTCGTTGTGTTGTGACTTTATTTCGTTGTGGTGTGACTATTTCGTTGTGGTGTGACTATTTCGCTGTGTTGTGACTATTTCGTTGTGGTGTGACTTTATTTCGTTGTGGTGTGGCTTTATTTCGTTGTGGTGTTACTATTTCGCTGTGTTGTGACTTTATTTCGTTGTGGTGTGACTTTATTTCGTTGTGGTATGACTTTATTTCATTGTGGTATGACTTTATTTCGTTGTGGTGTGACTTTATTTCGCTGTGTTGTGACTTTATTTCGTTGTGGTATGACTATTTCATTGTGGTATGACTTTATTTCGTTGTGGTGTGACTTTATTTCGCTGTGTTGTGACTTTATTTCGTTGTATTGTGACTATTTCGTTGTGGTGTGACTATTTCGTTGTGTTGTGACTTTATTTCGTTGTATTGTGACTATTTCGTTGTATTGGGACTCTATTTCGTTGTATTGTGACTTTATTTCGTTGTGGTGTGACTTTTTCATTGTGGTGTGACTTTATTTCGTTGTGTTGTGACTATTTCGTTGTGTTGTGGCTTTATTTCGTTGTGGTGTGACTTTATTTCGTTGTGGTGTGACTTTATTTCGTTGTATTGTGGCTTTATTTCATTGTGGTGTGACTTTATTTCGTTGTGGTGTGACTTTATTTCGTTGTGGTGTGACTTTATTTCGTTGTGGTGTGACTTTATTTCATTGTGGTGTGACTTTATTTCGTTGTGGTGTGACTTTATTTCGTTGTGGTATGACTTTATTTCATTGTGGTATGACTTTATTTCATTGTGGTATGACTTTATTTCGTTGTGGTGTGACTTTATTTCGTTGTGGTGTGACTTTATTTCGTTGTGGTATGACTTTATTTCATTGTGGTATGACTTTACTTCGTTGTGGTGTGACTTTATTTCGCTGTGTTGTGACTTTATTTCGTTGTGGTATGACTTCATTTCATTGTGGTATGACTTTATTTCGTTGTGGTGTGACTTTATTTCGTTGTGTTGTGACTATTTCGTTGTATTGTGACTATTTCATTGTGGTATGACTTTATTTCGTTGTGGTGTGACTTTATTTCGCTGTGTTGTGACTTTATTTCGTTGTATTGTGACTATTTCGTTGTATTGTGACTATTTCGTTGTG